>NW_010322639.1:73400-99654 GCF_000700745.2 Antrostomus carolinensis
GGCTGTACAGTTTCTTAAAAATCCACTGTTGCACTTATGAACTTTATCTGTCAGCCACTTAAAGGCAATGCTTTTCAGAAAAGAATACAAATCTGTCCATTTCAGTGTTATTCTGCTTGCCATTAATTCTCTTCCTTCATTCTGGATAAATAAAAAAAATAATTTCCACACATTCCTGAAGTTCTGCTTAGCTCTAAATTAGATCAAGTTGGGAGTTTTGCTCATTACAGCTCTTCTTCCCTGCTGGCAGAGACTCTTGTCTTTGTCACTTGTCTTCTGCCTGTCCGCTTATACTTACAATTCAATTGTAAATCCTGCATGACCATCATTTGACCAAAGAACAGACTATTGGGGCATTTTAACATGTTTCTTACTGTAAAATCTGTACAAATATGCTGCTAATAAAGATTTAGATGCATAGAAAAAAAAATGCAGTTCAAAATATGATGGAGCACATATTTTAGATGGCTGCTTATCTCATTAGACTGGCATTTCAACATTTCAGTGTGCCAGTGTTGCTTCGGTTTTGGTGGGTCCTCCCTTTCAAGAAGAATTACTGTCTCTCCTTATGCAGGCATATTCTGTGACAAGAGTGCCCACCATGTTTTTAATACATATGCATATATATTTTAGATGCATAAAAAGCTATACATAGAATGAATAATCTGTTTCATAAACTTGACTATGCTGTTGTCAGAACCTATAAAAATAATGTGACAGGCAGACCTTAGCAGAGTGTCTATCCACCAGCTATTGTGAAGACAATCAACCACTTTCAATCTTCATCACCTCAGCTGGAAATCTGCCCCTGGAAGCCAGAGGGAATACAGACAGGCAGGAAGCCAAAAGTTTGACTGATCTGATTTTTCAATAACCAGGAATATGTGTTTCATAGCAGAGATCTTTGAAAATACCTTGTCAGTCCCACCTTCCTGTTTATACTGACGGAGCTCTGGGCTGAGCAATTTTGCTGATTACAGCACCAGTGAGACTGACTAATATGATACTGGCCAGAAGCATTGCTGCTTTATAAACCTTGCAACCTTTCTAATAACTTCCTAAAAGTTTGTGCAGGTTCCTGAGGTACAGTATGCTCCCATGCATGGACATACACGCAGGAGATCTCTTTCCTGATGGTTATTCTAGATGGTCACACACAAACATGACTGAAAGAACTCTTCAATAACTGAATATGTTCGTATTATACTCAGTGAAGTCAGGTTGATATTGCTAATGTTTTTTGTTGTAAAGCCAAATGACAAAGTTGAGTGGCAAACGATGGCAGTAAGTTCCAGTCTTATGCATGCTTTTTTTAGAAAGGTGCTAAAATACCAAGACTGGTCAACACAAAGCAGCCAAACCACACTACAAATTGGCTTACAAAACTTAGCAGTTAGTTTTTCAAACAAGGAGCCAAGGAGATTATCTTAGCACTTTTCTATCTCTTCTATCCCCTTGTAAAAGCACTAAGATGATTTGGGGGGCCAGTGTGGACAGAGGGATTTTGCTTATCACTCAGACAATATTCATTTTATCATCCACAAAAAGTGTAAGAGCAATAATAAAATAACTCCCATAGTCCCCCTAGGAATTAATACAAAGTCTTATTTAAAATTATGAAAAAGTAAAAATAATGTTAAGTTCAGCTTTAAGAAAGTAAAACTTCTGTGCGCTATGAAATTATGTGAAATTTTATGTGATTTTTGAGTGATAATGTTCATGACCATGTGCTTGGTACTAAGTTCTTCTATGTTTGCACAGCTGAGCTGAATTTCATCTCAGAAATTTGGATTTTTAATGTGAAATTAACAGGTTTTTATACTGAAAAGCTTTTATGAATGAGAACAAGAAACTGCACTTATCCTGGCATTTTTCTTGAACTAGCAAGCTCATTAAAGACATTTAAAAACAGTTTAATACATGCTTGACCTCGAGCCCTTATTTGGGCTTGACATTAATGATATGCAATTCTCATTTGATTCAGAGCATAGGTTGAAACCTTTTCAAAAGTGAAGATAAATTTCCATAATGCAGATTTGTCTGAAATTCAGATAAGACACAGACAGGTGAAATGTTACATCATGTTGATATATAGTAAATGGCTTTTTCTTCAAAATTGTCACCTGTCAACCCCTACATCCAGGTTACCAGATTCAGAGACATGGGGAAGTTCAGGGAGGAATCATTTTCACTTCCTAAATTTCAATTACCTCATTTCTGCTTAAATATGAGACATAAAAGCTGTCTGAAAGAGAAGAAATTATTAGTTTAAATTAAGATGCAACTGTAATAAGTATTTGTCTAATATACAGACATTTCTGAAAGTGAAAAATGTGTATTTAATATAACACTTGTAAAGGCAGACAGGGTATAACAGGTAAACTTTGGGCGTGATCTGCTTAGCTGTGCTTCTGTTTCCCTAGTTCAGTGCTGGAAGTCCCCTTGCTTCTTCTGCAAACCAGCTTGAACAAAACACTAATGAATATACATAGACGCAACAAATCCTGAACTGGCAGAGGAACAGATTTTATGACCTAGTAGGTCTTTTCTCTATCCAAAGGCTATAATTCTTTGAAAAATGATTCATTTTCTGTGGAAATGTGGGTATCTACTGCCTAAAACAATATTATTTTGCAGAGTGATGTGAGTTCATAATACTACAGAGCTCACCAACAATTTGATAAAGGTAGAAAATAAACCTACCTAAAATAGCTAGGTAACCAAGCTATTAACAACAAAGGCCCCAGGAGCATAAATGTGGGTTTTTTTATTTTTTATTTTTTTTTTTTTTAAACTACATTAAACAATTTCCTTATTTCTAGGCAACCCAGCCTGCTGCCTGAATAGTTTTGTTTTCCGTAATCCCACTAAAGTCTTACGCAGCCTTGCTGAATTTAATTTCTTCAGTTTCCTATTTGTATCCCTGTATTTTCTCAAATTGACCATTATTGTAGTGATGTTGAATTACACAGAACCTTTTGATTAAAGTGCTACCAAACACAAGGAACATTCAGTATAGCTGAGGTTTCCACAGGGGATCAAATCAGCCTCGTCTGCTTCTTTATGCCGAATTAGAGAAACTGTGTAACATGGCACACATGCCTCCTCGCTTTGGCAACCCAAAACATTGTTTAAACAAGAAGGTACTTTGGCACTGCATATAATTCCCAGAAGTACAAAGAAGGAAATTTCAGAGAAGTATGACTCAACAAACAGCCTTAAAAAAAGATCTACTTTCATTTCCTGTTGGAATCAGTAACAAAATAAATTCCCCCCCTTTTTTTTTGACCAGCATCAAATTACCTCTTTCCAATGTGAGCCAAACTCAGCTGCTGTTCATTTGGTACCACTTCCTTTGTGCTTTAGGCTAGCCCATGCAATTTTTACTAAGGTCTACTGAGTAATTTTACTGAAGCTTACTAATTTTTACCAAAGCCCTCTGGATAATTTTATTCAGGTCTGCTCAGCAGGATACTGTTCTGGCTCCAGCTCTGATGGTCTAGCCAAATGCTGGATGCTACCCTTCTATCTGGGAACAGTAGCAGTGTGCTGCAAGGGCTTCGGAAGAGATCAGGGCATGTTACGGATACAGTGGCAGGAACATGCCTGCAATCTGGGTAAGGTCTGCTCAAAACTGCTTTTAGTCTTAATCCATCTGCAATCTCCTGTTTGAGCTGATGCAGTGTGCATTTTATTCACCTGATTTTTTTTTTAATCCAATTTCAGTGTAATTCCGTGGAGTTTACAGAATTATTTTTATTTATAGTATTGCTATAGGGAAGAAACAATTCCTGTTTACTCAGGAGGTTTTCTTAATCTTAGAGCTCACTATTTGCTATTTGTGAAAATTTATATGACAACCTTTTTTTGGATGTGATGACTATATTATTTGTGAATGCATTTTGTCCTCCTTTTGCATAACAGGTTAAACTGCAGATATTTCAGTGGCTTGGCCTAATGGGGTCTTTCCTAACTTAGTAAGCACAGTCTACTAATTCCTATGTGTGAAACAAAAGATGAACACAGAAAATAAGAGGTTTTTTTCTTCCTTTTCATGTGAATAATATTTTAATGAATCTGTTGAGAAGTTCTATATATCTGTGGAAAGTAAAGGCAACTGAGTCATCCCCTTTATAACCATGTATCTAAAAGCTGTTCTGAAATCCATGGGAGCCAGAGGTACTTCAGGGACAGAAGATCAATCCTTCCTTAAGTATGAAAATCTCAGAAAAGATTTCAATTGTCCAGAACATCTATTTTTGCCTCAAACCATTGCTTGACATATTGATGTGTATATTTTCCATACACTCCCCTAAACAGACTGAGGAATCAGATTATGATTTTGCTACTGAAAGCACACACTCCTTTTTGAAGATCAGGATAAACTGGTTCCAAAAAACCCCTATGTTACTTAGGAGATATTATACCTCTAGTGCTGTGGACACCAGAAATCTCTGTGTGGGAATTTTTTTTTTTGTTGTTCCCTTGATATTTTACAGATCCTGCAATCAATGTTGTCCTCCACCTGTAAATAAGGAGTCCAGAAGCAGCAGAGGCTTCTGTCATTTGCATACGAGCTGGATCCACAAAGCCATTTAAACACTTATCTCCCATTGATTTTTATGGAGTACTGGCTTCTAAATGCATTTGTGGATCTAGCAAGTAATATTTTCTTCTCTTTATAGAGATGAAGGCAATTATATGACCGAGTTCCTTCAAAATCAAAAAAATAGTGTTAGTCTAATGTATGCTTTTTGATCAGTACTTGAAAACTTGTCAATGTATTTTACTGGTGTGCTCAGAAACATAATTACATGTTTTAGAAAGTATAATCAATATTAGCACACTAAGGTAGAGAACAATCTAGATCTCTTAATTTGCCTGCTTTCTGAATTAATACATTTTTTAATATGTTTGGAAACATTAGCAATTAAATACTATCATGACTTTGAGAAGAAAATGGGAACAGCCTGGGTCAGCTGTTCCAGCTCCTCTTGTGCTTCCTTAGAAATATAAAGCAACCTCAAATGGTGTTTATCTGACCCATCAGACTAGTTTTACATCTTCTTTCTATAGCTGGGGCAGTGCAGAACAGCCAGAGTGTGTTTGTGACTTTGGTTCATTAATTTTAAATAGACACTGGGCCTGAAGGTTGTTTAATACCTCTGGACTACAGCTTTGTCTGCTTCTTCAGAGGCATGATTAATGCAGTTGGCAGTTCCGTGTCTAGAGCTCCAGTCTTCTGATTAAAACTTCTCATAACCACACTAAACCACAGCAATGGTGTAGCCATCCAGCAAGCCAAAATGCATCCTATTGCCCTTTTATTTCCTTGACACACTTTATAGTCAGTTTGGTTTCAGAGATGAAAAGCTCCATTTTTAGAAGACAGGGGAAATCAGACCCGGTGGGCAACACTGGAGAAGAAAGTCTGCTCTACTCTGCCAACTTACAGTAGTCCCCTGGGACAGTTACCACACCTATGAATCGCTGAAGTAAGCTGCTGTGCTAGCCTCACCCTTACAATGCAAGATCAGTTGCATGAAGATCCTTAGTTGCCGTTACAAGGCTCTTTTATGTATCTTGTAATGTCAAGAGTCAGTTTGTCCCTAGTACACCTTTAACTTCATAGTTATGATCAATGGGGCAACCCTAACATAAAAATGAAGAATGTAGAATGCTATTAATCCAAAAAGTTACTACTTTTAATTATACATTACCTGAAATATATGGTCCACTGGTTTCAAAGTTAGCACAAAAATGTAACATGCAGGTGGCTCTGTCTGTGAAATAAGGATTATGTCTAGAGGTGTCCTGGTTGTTGCTGGAACACCATCAAACTCTCTTCTACCCATAAATATCAGCCTTTGGAATGATCTAGGGCAGGGCCAGCTGTAAAAAATGCTGTTTGCTATTATCAGTGTTGGTGTGCTATCCAAACAAGATTAGGGAGCTCTAGGAGTTGGCCATGAATACACAATTATACGATTTCAGCAGAGGCAATATGTGCTCTAATATTAAGAAGGCACCATGGGATTTAGGAGCCTATCCTGCTCGAAAAGAAAATCAGATTTCAAATATATTATACTCAGGATAAACTGAAGTCAGTTGGTATCACTAATCATTAATCTGCATTACTGAGATACAAGCCAAACTCATACATTTTGTACCCCAGGGTGAATCTTGAGTTATTAAAAAAAACCCCAACAACAACAAAAAAAAACCCAACCCATTTTTGCCAGTATTGGACAGTCAGGGGATGCCATAGGACGTAAGACCTCTGACCCTGCACCAGGCCCAGCCATTTCAAAATCATGCAAATATGTGATTATTTCAACCCTCCCTTATGACTAAAACTTCACATTTACTCTTCAAAATGGATCTTTTGTGTTCCTTCCCCCTTATCTGCTCTTATTGATTGAAAATCATCAGAATTGCCAGCCAGTCTACACAAGAGATGAGGCAGAACTCTAAGACTTCAAAGTCCAAGTGCCTCACAGGCAGCAGCAGCCCTCACCAGCTTTGCTTGCCTCCCAAAGAGCCCATGGGAGACATCTGCACCCATCAATAGAGCACTTTGTGTCAGCCTCACTCCTCTCGACCTCACCCCATCCTTCGTGGCAGCTAATGAGGGAGGTCATTGCAGACAGGGAGAGATGCTACGCCTGCAGGCAGCTGCTTTGAAAAATGCACATTTAAACTGGTATTCTAGTTCTTCTGCTCTTCATTCATTGTACTTCTGCATCTTCTGCTTTCTCTTAAAGCTAAAAATGAAGGGGGCCTACAGCAGTTAACTGTCCCTACGTATTCATTAAAAGGGTGTGAAGAAGGTAAGCCTGTAGAGTTTCTCTTCATGGGTGCTATTCAAGGGAAAAAAAAAGGGGAAAATCGATGAGTACAGAAACTAGCAAAAAATTAAATCTTGTGAAACACACAATCTTACATTTATTTATGCCCATTTAACCTGTTAAATGGGTGATTAGCGGGCCATAACTTTTCCAAGTGTCTCTGCATAGACCAGCCCTCACAGTGCTGCCTCCTTAACACTTCTAGAAAAAGTAAGGGAGCAAAGAGATTTAAAGCTCATTTATAACTGGGTTCTGTAAGTAACCATGTACTGCACATTTATCAATGTGCCTTTCAGTCTCAGAAGTACAAAAGCGGATGTTTTCCTCTTGCCACTTGTCCCCTGTTAACAGAGCAGTGTAGAATTGTCAGTTCCTATGGACTCTTTCAACAGCTACAGGCTGAAAATTGGAGTCAAACAGAAAACAAAAACACAGTCGTTGACAACTGTGAAACAGCACAGATCTGTCCAGTCATTCTGGAGACTAAATTGTGTTTGAGGACACGTCCTAAAGAGATGCATGATTATTCTGCTATCTGTGCACCTTGTTACCTTTCTATTGATGGTGGGAGGCCATGAGCTAAAATGGGGAAGACATTTGGAAAGACACTGAAGAAAATGCGAGGAGGATAAGTAAAGCAACTAGCAGCAGAGAAAGTAGCTTACTAAGCCATTACATGTTGGAAGGACTGTCCGTGGCTCCAGGCAGCTGTACTTGGCATTTGTACAGATTTGCACTGGCTTCTTGAGCCATAGTCCCATTTCTTCCTCTAGACGTTTGTATCTCTGTTGTCCTTACATACCCCAGTTTATCAGCTTTGTCTAGTTTTCTTAGGAAAAAAATGCAATAAAAACCTAAATCAAAAGAAAGAAGAGAAGTTCTATCAGTACATAAAATGCTTCAGGCAGATTTTCATCTGGAAAAATATTAAGGAATGAAAGGGAATGCATAAGTGAGCTTCTATGAACAACAATAAAATGTAGTGATGAGAAAGTACATATAAAATAGAGCTGAGCCATCAGCAGAAAGCCTACAGGTTGCTCCTGCAGCACACTAATGTCCAGCCTGACATCTGAATGCCTGAAGACACCTGTAACATTTTCTTCCTCAGTGGACTACGGGCAGTGTTCTTTAACAGTTATCCTAATAAATGGTTTGAGGAAAACGCTCTCATATTTTCCATTGATATGCAAAATTTTTCCTTAGAGAAAATAAATAAAACAAGCATGAATAAGTTGAAGCTCTTAAATTGTGACATTCCTTAAAAATGAAAATCTGGGTCAAGAGTCACGTAAATGCAATAAATGTCTCTCCTGAAAAAAAAACAACCCAAAAAACCAAAACCAAAACACTAACAACTCTGAAACAAAATACATGATACAGAAAACAGTGGTATAATTTATTATTATTATTTCATTGTCTAAGGGATCCATCAACATCACAGCTGAACACCTTCACTGTACCAATTGATTATTTTCTTCTCAAAACATACCTCCATGTTGGTGTTACTGATTCTGTTCCAGAAATGAAATTTAAGGTTATAAGGAAGCATAAGAAAGTTTGTTTTCCTTTTGTGTTGCTTATCTGCATCAACAATGCTTTTAAAGTATGAGTAGGGAGAGGAAAAAGAAGCAGAAAGAGCAGACTATAACTAAAACTTCTAAACCCTCTCAAAGGCGAGGAACAGGTCAGGAGGCAACAGTGTCCAGGGTAAAAAAAAAGTCTTGCTGTGATTACTTTCTTCACTGAGATAAAAAGGACCAGTCTTGGGCATTTAAGTGTCTTCATTGCTCTGGGCAAGTAACTTGCTCTGTAACTGTGTTACGTTGCAGGGTTAAGCCAGGCTTCAGTCCTCTTGGCCTTGACTTCTGCCCATGGCGAAGCTGCAAGCAGGCTTGTGTTTATCTACTTTGAACTTGGTAGCCTACACATGTAGTTTCACTGTAACTGAAGGCTATCTTCAGTTATTGCTGACATAGTTCTTCCATCCCTGCTTCTGTGGCCCTTCTTTTGTGGCAGGATTTTGGCAGCACAGCCCTAGCTTGGCATCAGCTGCTGCAGGAGCCCACCCCATGCATGGGATCCACCTTCTGTGCTAATGAAAGGGCTGTACACACAGAACAGTAATGTTTCCTGCTGTGGCAACAGCTACAGTTTGCTAAGCCCTTGCTCTCCTCTGCTGGGCAGTTGGGAGCCCTTCTGTGGGGTATGGAGGGCTTGTGGAGTTCAGTCTCTGATCCCTTGGCAACCAAGTATCTACTACAGAGCAGTCTGTGTGGAGAATTGGGACTCAGTGATACCAGTGTACTCCTCCATGCTACTCTCAAAGAAAAGTGGAAAATCATATCCGTTGCATATCAAAACTCAGTCTTACTCCTATCAAGGTTAATGGCAAAGCTGCAATTTATTTAAGTGGAAACAAGATCAGGTCCCAGGTGGCTGGAAATAGAGCTTGGAGCAGGAAAAGACATTGAAAATTAAGAAGGTGGTTGTGGTTACATGGACATTTTTCCATTGTCTTGATGGCTAAAACAGCCCTGCAGCCACTAATTCTTGTCCTCTTTGTCACACTGACCCCAGAGCTTGTAGATAGAGATAAATTACTTTTCCGGGTGGAAAACAAGAAGTTTTAGTGGAGGTTAATTTTCAGATGGATGAGATCCCTCATGTAGCCCATTCTGTGCTCCCACCTATGCTTTGCTCCCTGACACAACAGGGAGGATGACGGAGAGCAGGGACAAGTGGCAAGGGAGATTGGGAGATGCTTAAACTACTTTCAACAGTCTCACTTTTCTTTACTTTCTTACTACTGTTTTTCCTGTTCCCATTTCCAGGTATGAAAGGTAAGAAGCAAATGATGTTTCATCTCTTATTGTCATTGCTGGCTGCATGACCCTGTCATCTTCTGTCTGTCAGGTAGTGCTGAGGGCAAGTTCAGGTAGATGAGGTGGCAAAGCTCTTAACCCCAGCTGGAAGTCAGAAAATTGGCCAACACTCTCACATGTATTCAGACTTTGTGTGCATTAGATACTAGTGTGAACCACTGTCACTTTACAACCCATAGTTTATCACTTGAAGTACAATAGCTGCAAACCTGTGTGTCTTCAGGCAACTATAAAGTGAGCTGGTTTACTTAAGTCTCTCTTATAGAAAGCTGAAGTAGGGCAAATTGCCTCAGTTTTCCCAGGGCAGGTCACTGTGCTGATATATGGTGACCTGACTCCATATCCAAGTTCTTCGCCTAATAGGAAATGCATGAATATTTTAAAGGATCTACTCCTAAATATTAAGGCATATTATGTCATCAAACCACAATAGTATGATATTCCCTTCTGGGAAATGATACACTGTAACTTACCCTGACTTACAGTTTATTCACCTTCCAGTTTTTCTCCTTTTGCCCCAAAATATTTTTGTTTCTTAACTTTCTTTTAAAAGTACCATTAAATTTGTGGGTCCTTTGCCAACTGCCATTGCTGCTGTTGGTCCCTCCTCCCAGCTCCTCTGACTCAGCATTTTGTGAAACTGCACTTGGCAGGAAACACTTTTAGAGGGACCAACTGTAATTTAGACAAAAAGATCATTAGCTGCACTCAGCAGCAATGGTAAGAATGCTTTTCCACTGCTGTGTTAAAGCAGACCATGTCCAGGAAGAAATAATAAATATATGTTTACTAAGTTTTGGATAAACAGCTTTTCAAAACATACCCTACTTCTTTTAGGGTATTTTGGTCAAATAGCTTACAGGGTTGGATGAGAGATCCTGCTCCATGACACTAAGCAGTTAACGTTCAACAGGGTCCAACCCACAAACCCACAGATGTTTCTGTGGGCACTTCAAAGGAATGTGGCATTTTCTAAAGTGGGAAGACCATAGCATGTGGCAACCAACATCATAATGGTCTTTGATTCTGGTTCCTGCTCTCTGGAGACTGGATTCCCTCCAGATTTGCCTGTTTTCCTCATGAGGACAGAATTACTGTTTTCTCCATGGCCAACCAGCCACACACTCTGTTTGTATCTGTTCTTTTGGATATCAGGGGAGAAAAGCTGAGGCAGTTATAAGCAATATATTTACTTCTTGTCAAGGGGGGATATTTCTATTAAAAGACCAGAACTCTTTCCTGTTACAGTCAAGGTCTCTTGGAGTTGTCAAGG
This sequence comes from Antrostomus carolinensis, assembly GCF_000700745.2. NCBI lineage: Eukaryota > Metazoa > Chordata > Aves > Caprimulgiformes > Caprimulgidae > Antrostomus > Antrostomus carolinensis. The sequence continues at coordinate 84,407 of NW_010322639.1, forward strand.
TAGATACTCTTCTAAAACAAGACACCTTTTGACAAAACAAACAAAAGTTTTTTGTGGGAACAGAGCAGTCAAAAATACTATTCAGCCTTTATTTCAGGCAGAATGCATAGTTTTAAGGACAGGTCAAGGATAATGAGCTGTGATTGTAAGAGTCATGTACAAGAGAAAGATGTAGTGATGTGTCATTCTGATAAAGGGAGAGTGGGTCAGAAGGGTGTTTGTCTTCTGCCTTGTCAGGGAGAAATCTGTCTCCTCCTGCAGCACCATCATCGCCCTGCAACAGATATTGGTTTGAACTGGCATGTTCTGCTCTCTTGTTTCTAGGCCTCTTGAGAAGGGGAAGAGCCCACTGTAGCTTTTGATCTGCTGTGGAGCTCAACAGCAAAACATCAGACTGGGCATTGCAATGAGGTGAAATAAAAGCCATCAGCATTTAAACAGAATATTAATGACAGTGATTGAAGAAGACTTTATTTCTTGCTGCCTTTATTTAAAGGATGTTTTCTTTTCCACACACTTCTAACGTACACGACAAATGACAACCTATCTGTGGAGGAATTACATAATACTCTCTGTCTCCGATCGAAAGTTGATCACCAAATAAGTAAAGCTTAGTTGTTTAGGGCTATTCCCAGCAAAGACCTGCTGACTTTGTTTTTGATGTTATTTGGGCAATTATGTCAAAGTATGTTATGTATGCAAAGAGGAGAATAACTTTTAAACGTAATATCTGAATCATGCAAGTATGCATATATAAATATATCTATGGATAAGCAATATTTTAAATGTCTATTTGACAAATAAATTAGTATTGAAATTAACATGAGCAAATGTAAATGAATACACTTTTTTGCATGAAAAACATATTCTCTCAACCTAGTGGCTAAATAAATTCTGAGAAAGGTTTAGGGTATTTTTTTCTTCTTTTTTTCTGTGGAGGAAGGAAGCACCAGCAAGTATGATCTGGCAGCACAAATTAAAAAACAAACAAAAAACCCCAACAAAACAAAAAAAACCCCAAACCCAATGCAGTAAGTTGGAACACTTTGATCTCAGTGGAAAAGAAATGCTCACTGGTTGAAGTCTGCTTCCAGAACAGTTCCTCTTCCACAGACCCTATGGATTTTGTAATTGATTAATTTGAATAGAAATTTAGAGGGAATTATCAAGTCTGGCCGTCTGAGAATTCAGCTTTTTAAAACAACTCCTCGGGGCTGCTAAACTGTTTGTGATATATACTCTCTTCTCAAGTAAAACCCCAGTTATTTTAAAACAGAACAGAACTTAAAGCACTGCGGACAATCAACAGATCTGATTACAGATTTAATAGCCTGATTCTCCCCTGCTCTGCTTCAATTTTGGAGCAGTGTGAATCCAGTGCTTTTTATCTCCTCACCCCAGACACAATCTGGACTAGCACAGCAAGGAGCAAGTTTCTGGGAGCTTAAGCTTGTTCTGCTTTATTCGTTTTCCTGTTTTTGAGAGCAGCTGTCTTTGAGATTTGTGATTTTTTCTAAAAGCATGACAATAATGATCATAAGGGCTTGATGAATTTATTAACCCTATACTTGATTAAATCCTACTTTGACTCCATTTTGAAAGAATTACTTCAGGAACATAGATTTAGATTTTCTCTACGATATATTCACCAGATGTAAGGTGAACTTTGTAAGCATTTTGTTCCTGCTCTGAACTCAAACATGAAATATCAAAATACGTAGTGCAGACCACTAAAACCAGCAGCTAAAACGTAATTGAGGTTTCTTATTCCAGGTCTTGAACTTTAAAATGGATCATCTAATGGTATCCAGCTTCCCTTGAAGTCCCAGGAATAAAGGTGTGGCCTTGGCTTGCCATTTAAGTGATATTTTGAGAGAGCCAAAAGTGGTTATGTGTTAGCTGTGAACAGCATTTTCCTAACCAAAAATCCTGTGATGAAGGAGATTATATTTTAGTCATAGCATCAGATATTTCAGAAAAGAGCTAAAGCTTATAAGATCTCCAACACAAAGATATGTAAAGGCTGAACGTCTGGCTCAGAACAAACTTAACCTGATCTGAACTCATAAGCTGTGGAAATCATCCTTTCATCACATCTGCTTAGCTATTAGTAATGATTTATTTTATTTAAATATGACAAAAACTCTCCTCTCCTTCTCTCTTTCCTTTTTTTGAGGGTTTTGTTTTCCAAAGAAATCATTAAGTTAATCCTCGATAATCCAAGAATAATACAGAGCCAATAGTTCAAGCCATTTTGCGTGTGTTTAGAAAAATGAGATACAACTTCACCATTAAAACTCTTAATTTTCTATCCAAATTCTAATAAATACTATATGATGTATAATTCGTAAATGTTCACAGCACACAAACAGGCTGCCCTTGGAAATTACATGGTTTGAGCACAGCATAAACTGGCAATTATTACATGATTAGATGCAAAGGAAAGGGAAGAATTTCTTAGGACATTTCAAAGTTTCTTATAGCACAGTACCTTCACCTATAATTGCCAGCCAAGATGTTACCACAGGGCCATGGATTGTTATTTAAAAGGCTTGTAAAGGTTTTTCTTTCCTAAAAATAATGATGAAATTAAACATTGTCATTTAAAAGCTTTTAAAAACAGACTCCTTATTTTCTCCCATTCATCAGCAGTGCCTGGCTTAGGGAAGTGAAGAGGATGTGCATGATTAGCTAATGTCAGATGATATCCTAAATGACACTATGTAGAGATTAAGACACTCGGATTTTTTTCTAAATGCATATTTTAGTGCTATATAAAGGTGCCAAAATTACAGCTTTGCAGGCTGAAGTCTCCTCTTTACTCAGCAGTGGACAGAAGACAAAATCATTCAGTGTTTGCTCCATTCAGGCTGTTCTTCATCTGTCTCCTACAGCTGCCATTCAGTTTCCAGTCAGCCAAAGTTTGCAATAAGGATTTCTCAGGACACGTTAAAAATTTTACCTAGGACATCCATTTTTCTTACTTGAAACCACGGTCTAGTAATCTAGAAGGAGAGATTAATTTTCTCATCATCAACTACATCTATAAAATTAACTTAATTGTTTATCCGTTTTCTAGCAGAAAATGTACCTTATAACTTGCGAAGCCTTGAAGACAGTTTTTGGTGTGAAAGCGTATTTGAGAAGAGAACCGGAAACAATTTCCAGAAATAAAGAAGCTGATTTACATTTAAACAGACTGTTTCTTCAGAAAGGAAGTTTACCTGGGGTAAACGACTGGGTGGGAATGTCCTTTGAAACTATGTTAATTGTACCTTGGTTCAAAGGACTCTTTGAAATTCCTGTAATGCAATTATGCAAAGTTAGAGGAAGTGAAAAGATTGTGTATTGGTGAAAATGCAGTTAGAATCCCTGTTGAAGTCCTGTGTCAGAAGTGCTACTGATGATAACATTGACACCTGCCTCTGATAACTTCAAAGTCTCTGTTCTCTGTATGAACCTAAGTTCACTGAGCTCAGCTAGCAAAAGGACAACCGAAGACAGACACCCGTCCAGACCTACAAGAAGTGTAAATGGAGCTATGCCACTTAACAACAGCACATCAAGACTGAGCTCACCACCTTTTAACATAGAGAATACAATGTCTGCACTCTACTAAATGAAGCCCAACATCTGTAGACCTGCAGCTGTTAGTCACAGACAGAAAGGGATCTCTGTGACTATCCGCTTTCTCCATGCTGGTGGAAAAAATAGAATTGCTCTCTGTGAGTTTCTGAGGAAAGATTGAGTATAAAAGACAACTTCCACGTTGGTTTCTGCAGGCACTGAGGTTCTAAGTGTTTCTGATGTCTTCTGGGCATGAGTTCCAACCTTGTGGGGGGCCATGTTCAGACAGAGTGGTGGCAGGTTTTCCATCTGTCCCACAAAGTGCTTCAGGAATAATGAATGAAGTCTGAACTGATGAATGCACCCAGAACTTAACCTTTGGGAATATAACTCATTATTCTGTGTATCACCCAGGGTTTTGTAAGCTCCTGTTTCACAAAAATGTTTATTGTGTGTTTGTGTATTTTCAGTCTGTTTTGATAATTTCTCTCTTTTTAAACATACAATTGGCATTTTATTTAATTGCTTTTCTGTTCTGCCCAGTTCTGTGAAATAACAAGCTAGAGCTGAAGGAGCCCAAGCATCTCTTAAGATCATGCCCCCTGTTTGGATTTAGCCATGTACATGGAATAAAAGTGACTTAGCAGAAATCCAAAGAATAGAAATATTAATAAAAGTGCTATGAACCTTAGCAGAGTATTCCAGATTTTAAAAATGAGTGGGAAAGGGTTAGATTTTTCTGCCCAAATCACTACTAATTATTTGGTTCAAAGTCTGCCCTGTCACAGAGGTTCTACCTTTGGGTTCTGGTCCCTTGGTTTCCCTCTCTGTGCACCAACCGAAACATGCAATGCTTCCCACCTCAGTCACAAGCATATTCCTTTTTCTGAGAAAATCAGGGACTAGGAAAGGTGTAGAGTAATCTAGGTCTTCCCCAGTTTGGAGTTCTGAATCAGGTGAGGCACACAACAAAATCTAGGAACTACAGAGCTCTTCTGGCTTCCTTAGCAGAGATGCAGCCAGCCTGAGCCGTCAAATGTTATGTGAGCCAGGTCCTCACTCTCAAGTTTCAGTCTCTTATTGTTAATCTCTTCAGTACTAAATTCTGTCCACAGCATAATTTAAGAGTAAGAGCCATGAACTTCACATCAGAAAATAATAGTGGATTTCAGAGTTTAGAATTTCACAGGGAAAAATGCCCATCCTGGTCACGCAGTCTTGTTGTGTATATAGGTGTGTGAGGTGCTTTTGATCTGTTGTTCAAATAGATTGTCAGTGAAAAATCATATATAAGTGTGGTGAAGAGGAGAAAAAACACCCCAAATGCTGCTATAGTGGAACTGCAAAATATGGAGTCATAGAATCCAGATTATAAAGATAGATTAAATTTCATGTACTGCATGCTGTTAATCCTTGTGCTCACAGTATACTTTATTTAGAATCACTGCAGAATTCCTCCCCTGATTTTTGTCCCTGAAATTAGCCTGTAGTGCTATGCTTCAGACTTCACAGGAGTCTAAAGGTATTTGAATTTATATCTATGAGTTTTGTTCTTTGTTAATTTATTTTAATCACTGCTGGTTTTCTCTCCCTTTGACTATCCCAAGTTTTTAGTTTTGATACATCATCGGTTATTATTATCTAAACTGTTCTCCACTGAATTCAGGTTCCCTAAAATTTCGAATACAGCAATTTCATTTCAGAATGAGTATCATTAAATAAAACTGCTGGATTAAACTACCTCAGAAGCAGAATATGCAGTTATAATTTTTATATAATGTTTATAATGGCAATTCCAATCACCACATTAACACTGGAGTATTTTCTGATAATTTTCAACTCAGCATTTTTATATATAATTATTATTTTAAAGATTATGTATGTGTTCTAAAATTGTAAAATATTTTAATAATGTCTTAATTTGGGATTTTTTTGGTAAACATTGAAATGTACTGTTTTATAATGTGTTCATTGTTAAAACAAAATATTTCACTAGAGTATGTAAAAATATTTAGATACTGAATCTTTAAAAATTAACACAATTGATTCCTGTTGTGAGGAAAGATAGAATAGCATATTCCACGAGATGAAGCTTACTTATTCATTTATATTTACTTACATAGTTATCACTTTTCTGTGTGCAATCACATTAATGTTTATAGATATGTTATGGTTTGACATTTTAGTTCCAACTAAAATGTATTCAGGCAACTATGCCTTCAGATGGGTCTCTGTCAGCTAAAAATATGGTCCTAGATAAGTGCATGCAACCTTCACATTAGTATTAGTGACACCCAGAAACAGATTGCTGTGTTGAAATAATTGAACTCCAAAGAGTTCTGTAGCTCCTCCATTATTAAGCTAGATCCTAGCTTGCATATACAAAATTGTATAAAGCTGAACAGCCTACATATCCGAAGGGTTAACAGCTGCTTATATTAGAGAACTGTGGTCTGGTACAATGCTGCAGCTCCTATAAATTTAGGAGCATAGGATACAGGTGAAAAAGGTCATGGAACGACGTCCTCACACTATGGTGCTTTTCATGGACAGTGTCATCGTGCAATACCTTTTATAAACTAAGTTCCAGCTTAAAATTGATCGTTTGCTTGATACTTACACTATGCAGAAGGTTGCACCAGACTGTCACTCCTCCAAAGTTAGAAAACTTGTCATTTAAAATTTAATCTATCACCAGTGGGTCATAACTTTGTCTTAAAAGTTATGCTGACATGTCTAGCATTGCAATGGAAGTTGATTCACCTCTTCCTAAAGAAACACAGAGGAGGCTTCCCATGCAGATGGATGAAAACCTTCTCAGTCTTGCTAGAGCAGAGTGAACACAAAAATGTCTGGTCACTGCCAGATAATCTCTCTAATCCAACTATTGAATCTCACTGTGTATGAGATGAATCAGATTTTTGGTAGCAAATAAAAGCCTTGCCTGCATCGGTGTGATTGATGATGTCCTTTTCAAAAACCAGAGGGATGTTTAATTCTTTTGCATACCAAACTCTGAATATGAGATGGCATTCTAGGTACCTTACTGTTTCAGAGTTCAAAGACTGTAGAGGATGTGGCTGCCTTGCAGAAAGGAGATTTAGAAAAGGAAAGTTCAAGATTTTAAGTATTTTTCTATCTACTTTACTCCATACATTACATTTGCAAGTTCCATTCAGGTAAGTCATAAAATTGTAGGAACACATTGTAGCTGCAATGTATTACTTGTTGTAGGCTTTTTCATCTCTATCTACCTTTGCTTAAGCTATTAGTCCTGAGTCAGGTGAATCTATATTTGTTGTGTCAATATTGGTGAACCAGTATTGCCAACATTTTTGTACTCTGCACACATAGAGTAATTTACATCCTGCGAGATATAAATACACTTGAGAATACTCCAGCACAGGCAGTGAGAGGTTTCACCAACATTGCTTCACCAAGGACTGAAAATTTAGAGGTAGCTGACTTGCAGGGTTCCCAAAGACCATTTTATTTCAAGTCTAGGAATGAGAACTCCTGCTTTAAAACCACCATGCCAGGTAGTTGGAGCAAGAGATGTTTTAATAGCAGCATTTACTTATCTGCATTCCTTCGATTTCTCTGCTGCTGTTTATAATGGGATAATCTGGTGCTCAAAAAAATGTGAAAAAGCCTTTTGCAGAAAGCAGTAGAAAGACATTTTATGTTCCTTTTTACTGATTACTTTTTCTTGATGCTAGGAAACAATTATTTTAAGTGGATTACTTCCAAAGAATAACTTAATTTGATAATAAAACAAATACTACTTTCTCATTTATTGATGAATCAAGCAAGGTAATTGGATTTATTACTTCTGAATCTATGAGTAATCCTGTTTCCAAATCACATATGTGTTTCCTGCTCTGCTTTTATGTTCATCAGGAGATGACACTTATTCATTCTCTTTCTGGCAGAAATAAGCTTTTTTGAATCAGGACAGCTATTGCCTTATGCACTGCTTCTGAGCTCAAAATAGAGTTAATTTATACTTACACAATATACATCCTTGCTGGAGAAAAATGAGCTTCAGTCATTCTGAGTAGCTAAAAATACAAGTTAATTAAAAACATATCTTGCATTAATATCTATAAAACGCATATTAACAATGAAGTAGATATAACAATGTTATGATGCTGCTTCATAGCAGGGGACTGGAAGCTGAGAGGTCCCTGGAACATATTTCCCGGCCTGGTGTGTAGGAGATCCCTTTCATGGGCATATACAGCTAATCTGAGGAGTGGCTGTACCAAGCATTATTGATACTTCTACTCCCTTTGCTTTTTAGCTTGATACCACAAATCCACCATATGATAGATGATTTAAGACATAATAAAATCACAGAAAATTTTTCAGCTAACTGAATTAGTAAAATATTTATTTTTAGCAGTAATTAATCTGTTAGCATTTTATACTCCTAGAGCATCTTTCACCTGGAGATGTCACATCAGTTTGCAAACAGGTAAACTTCTTAGACTCTGCACTTAAATATTTAATTTGTTTTACGGGGCTGGTATGCACCTACAAAGGTCTACTGATATAGCTATACCAAATCACCAAAAAATTTCTCAAATGGAAATACGACTTACATTAGAAAGACAGTTCATTTTTTGGTACAGAGTAAAATCTATTCCTTGAGGAACTATGTCTGCAATATTGCAGTTTAAAGTGTGATTTCTTTTCATATCTCTGTTCAGCTCAGTAATGCTTACAAAACTTTTAAGAGTAGATCAAACTATGAACTGAAAGTGCTTAAGAAGCTCATTTAAACTTGGATTATTTTCTTATGTAAAGGGCAAATGACCCTTGTGCTCAAAATGCATTATTTTATTGATGGGATTCATTGTTCAGCTTATACCTTTGGTCCCAAAGGTGCAAGTTTGTTACATTCCCCAGCTTCACCACTTTCCCTCTGCGTCAGTGTTGTTCTCTTGCCTGATAAAGCATTGCTCAAAAATGGACTTCAAGAGCTTCAAAAACACATCTGTGGAGTATGAAATGAACAGCCATCTTCTGTTTGGTATTGTAACAAAATTGCATCAGCTGAAAATTGCAGAGTTCTTGTAGCTATCATGGTTTTACTGTGGATCTGACAATATTTAGACATTTTTCCTTGTCTGCCAATGTTAGCTGTGTTCTTTAATGGTGGTCAGCAGTGAATTATAGTGATTCACTTGGGAGTTTCCAGGTGACCAAACCCCACTGTGGTTTACAGTTCAAAAAATTCAATCCCAGTTTCCCATTTGTAGATGTCATTTTAAGCCAGAGCTCCACTGTCTTTTTTTTTTTTTTCTTTTTTTTCCTTCCAGACAGGAACAGAATGTGGTGTTTGAATTGAAATTACAGTAGAATAGGAGTGGGGAGAAGAAGAGATATTTGTTAGGAAAGGCGTGCTATGGGCTTTTCAGTACTGTGGGAAAGTTTGCTCCTGCTGAATCTACCCAGAGTCTCACATCCCACATCCACATCACCCTAGTTCCCACTGCGTTTTCCTCTGTGTCTCCTTCCATGTAGTGACAGAAAAAGACAGATCTTTTGGACTAATCTAATATACTCTTTCCTCCTCTGTCGCTTATGTCTCTCCCCATTGCTCCCAGAAATGGAGGGACTATTTCTGGCCATTATAGAACATGGGAGGGCTTTGTCACATCACTTCCAACACATTCCTAGCCTCTGTTCACCCAGGAAGAATCTACTGTGTTTGATTTCTGTCTCAGGTCACTCATCTCACAGCTCTGTGCCAGGTCAGCACCAGTGAGTTGTTTTGCATGGCAGAGCTTTGTAATACAGGATGGTGGGTCATGTTTCATGTGTTCAAAAGGAGTCAGTGTAAAGACAAAGAGAAACAGCATATGTTTCAGTGCCAGTAATGCATAAACTATTGCATCAACTACACAGCATGAATATCTTTTTCCAGCTGTGTTTTTATATTATTTTCATTAATTATGAGTGTTTCTAACGCTTGACACAAACAAGGGCATTTTTTTTTGTTAGGTTGCCTTTTTATTAATCCATTGTTCTTCCAAAGAATAATATCCCCCTCCTCCATTAACTGCCCAGTGGTACATAACTTTTTTATTAATAAATCTCAGAATGCAGCCCTGCAAACTACTGTTCTTTGGATCATCACTTATGAAAGAATATACCTTCTTCTTCTGTCCACCCTGAATTAAAATAAAATTGCTTATAATCCACCCTTTAAAGCCCCATAGTCAAATTTATTCCTGGCATCACAGCACAGGAAAAAGCATAATTGCACCATGGATGAACTGAGTCTCATGAGTTTAGCTGTGCTTTAAAAGCATTTTGATGTATGTATGGTATTTTGCTTATAATTTTTCTTTTGTTTTGTTTTGTTTTTTTTTTAATACCAAGGCTGTTTGGAGGCTGTATTAGTAACATGGACCTTGCAACACTGACTGCAGCAGAAGAACTCTAATAAAGCTAATGGAATTTTAGCCCTTGTCAAAGATTACACACAGTGTATCTTCAGCAAAAACATAGTTATTTTACAGAGATATGCATTTTGAGAGATCGGAAGTACTTATGCATTTATTGACTGCAGGGAAGCTGTTTGAATTCAGACAAATGCATTTCACACAATTCATTTCAGGGCTGATTCATTTTATCTGCATGCCTCTTGTGCCAAGTGGGAACATTAGGCCTCTTTAAAAAATGATGGGGGATAATAAATGCTCCAGGCATTTGTTTTGCTGAAATGAAGTAATGGCAGAGAAGCATATGGTGAAATATATTTTTAATTACTTTTCAACAATGTTAAGTGTTTTTTTCCTTATTTTCATATTTAATGTTCTTGATCAAGCTTGCTAAATAGATGGAACACACCACTTTGTGCAATAACACATGACTAATTTTATGGTCATTATTATATAGCACTGTGTATCAGCAATATATTAGCTGTAGAACTTTGTTTATGATGCTTTGTACCATCCAAGGAAGCTGAAACTGGGATGGTGGGTGTGTGTTGTTTTGTTTCTGTTTTATTTTTCCTCTGAGCTCACAGCTCTCAACATCTTTGGTTTCCTTTCCTTATATTTTTGTTTGTGCATGTAAAGCAGGAAATATTCTGTTCTTCTGGTAGACTAAACAAAAGGAAATCCACCTGGGACCGGAGAGAAGAGACACTAGCCTCCCTTTTAACAACTTCACTTCTAAATCACCCTTCCATCCCCTGCCTTCATATCCCTCCCTGTAGCACAGACTCCACTACAAAGCAAAATGAACACAAAGGACACCTGTTCCCAGCCCTACTAAAGACGGAAAAGCTGCTCATGCCTAGAGGGTAAAGCTGAGCTGAACGTATGATGGCTACAGAAGTTGGCTAGGCTGCAGGTATACCTGCTCAATGGAAGCACCAGCCTATTGCACAATGCCAGCAGATCACAACTAAAAAGTAACTTACAACACAGGAGGATGGCAGGCAGAAATCAAGCTACAATTATCACCACTTGTCTGTGCCTATATATCATGTAGTTGGGATGTACACAAGTGTTCCTTCAATACAAATTATTTTTAAAAAAAAGTAAAAAAACCCTGGTAATTTGTTGTCGACACAGCAGGTAACCAAACTCTCCCCCTGCTTGTTACAGAGCTCTCACAAATTCTTCTTTTTCTGCAGACGTCATGGTCATCACCAGCGTGAGCAGAGGGATACTTCTTGTAGCATGCCCTGGAGGTCAACAGACCCAGGTTATTTAAGACCAGTGAGTCCTTTCCAGAGCTGAGAGCTCCTCACAGAGACTGATCTGCAATCTTCACCTTCTTTTTCAGCTTGAGTGGCTTTTCTTCTTGCAGCTGTGGCAGTATGGCAGAAAGGAGATAGCTCTCTCACATGTCCAGCACGTCCTTTCTCACTGCTAGTGATTCAGAAGATTAAAGCATCAGGATATAAAGCAACAGATGGGGATTTCATTCATTCCCTGTGCTTTGAAAACAGCTTCTAAAAAATATATCCATTGTTATTATTGTGACCTCCAGTATGGTCAATGCAGATTTCAGTTTGAGACGGGAGGGGGATGCCTTTGAGTCCAGGGGAAGTGGGCACCACAGTGGAGAGAAACACTCCAGTGATATTCTATCCACATTATTCAGACAAAAAGACAGTTTGTAACAAAGGTCAGCACATTGAAGACATACAAGATACTCCCATTTTTCTCCATGTCTTCCTCTTCTCCTAGGGATCCCGTGCAGAGAAGCAGAAGCCAGAGAGGTTGCCAGCAGGAAAGACAAACCCCAAACATGGCTCCTGTAGCAAGGTACTGGGCAAAAAATCAGCAAACAAAAAAGAGAAGCAAAAAGTTGCTTATGGGAGAATGAAAGCCATGGCAATCGATGGTCTGGCTTCCACACCTCTTGAAACTGCAGAGAGGGAACTGCCCAGTTTTGAGACTGCTCCCATGAGTTTTGAGACACAGTCCAGGGAGACCTTACTGCAGCCTGTCAACACCTAAAGGAGACTTGTAAGAAAGATAGGGACAGACTTTTGCAATAGGCCCTGTTGCATTAGGACAAGGGATAATGGTTTTAAACTAAAAGAGGGTAGATTTAGACTAGATATAAGGAAGAAATTCTTTAAAATGTGGGTTGTGGAACACTGGAACTTGTTGCCTAAAGAGGTGGTAGGTGCACCATCCCTGGAAACATTCAAGGTCATCCTGGACGGGGCTCTGAGCAACCTGATCTGGTTGAAGATGTCCCTGCTCACTGCAGGGGGATTGGACTAGATGGCCTTGAAAGGTCCCTTCTGACTGAAATCATTCTATGATTCTATGATTTATGGCAGAAGGGGAAAATGTAGCCTTTTCACCACTGATCAGTAGGGCAGCCTTATGCGGGTGGCCTGTGGAGAGGGAGGAGAAGATTCCCTTCAGTCCCCTCTCTCTCCATGTTGCTCACCAGTGGGCTGCTGGGGCAAACCCAGGGCTTCAGTTGCAGGGCAAGGGATGAAGGAAACGACCTCCAGAAATTGAGTCATTCTTGTTTTAACAGATACCAAAGGTAAAAGATTAGTCCCAGGGAAGAGGTTTTTACTTCTGGGGTTCATAACTTGGGAGCGCTGTGGAGCTTCCAAATATGATAGAGGATGTTAGCTTTTCCAGAATCTTTGCTTTTAATCTCCACCTGTGAAGAACTGGGTCAACTGTGTATGGACAGAGACAGCAGTTCCCCTTGCACTGTAGCTTTGTGTGCTGGAGATAACACTTTCTATAAATCAAGACAGGCTGCAAAAAGTGACAGAAAATGTGAAGTTCAGCTTACCAGGAAATTATCATGTATGTGCATTTTTTTAAAATAAAAAAGAACATTTAATATCCACATCCTGTTTTTTCAGTCTTTCAAAACTCCTGATCGGGATGTGAACGTTGCTCAAGAGCTATTACATGTCATGATTATAATTTGTTCTTTTTGAAGAGGGTAATGTCTAAGTTGTTTTTGATTATTACATTTCCTTGGTCTATATTTACTTGAAAGGCACTTTTCAAACCTGAGAATTGTCTCCAAACAGTATGCATAAATGATTATTCCTGCTTTTAATGGTGCAGTTTGATCTCTATTCCCTTTAGACACTAGTTTAGATATGAAGACAACTCCCTATCTGGTGCAGAAAGAATAGATCTTAGCCACTGCAGTGGCTGAAAGAGTCAGAATGATTTAAAGATAAAACGAGCCACTTCCTGTAGAATCAGTCAGAGCTCTGGGTTATAAAATCTACCGCATACTTTGCATGTGCTAGGGACATGATGTTTACTAGCAGAACACTGTGTAACTGACTAGTAAATACCATGGCTTCAAACACATAGATTTACTGTTTCAAGCTTCATTCTATCACCTACCTGCAACTTAGTCCCTACTTTGTGGCTGCTATACCACAAACCCTAAATTATCTTATAATTTTTCAAATTAAAAAGAAACTCCATCTATTTAATGTTTAATGCATCTCTACAGAATCTGAGTATTTTACACTAGGGTCACCAGAATGAATGCTTATCCCAATATCTACCTTTGAAAGAAGGTTCTTAATTGTGCCAGTAAAGAAAATATTTTGTGAGTACTGCAATTTCTTTTTCAGCTAAGTGACAAGGAACGTTTGAGTATGGGTAAATCAGGTGTATATTTTTTATTTCTTTTTTCTTTTTTTTTTTTTTTCTTTTAATGCTCCATTATTAGTGTCCTTCACCATTTGAAAATCAGGAAAGAACAATTTTTCTTGAGAAAAGACCTTTAAACTCCTTTTATTTGCTTTAAAAAATAGGTAACCACCTACTGAAATGTCAGAAACAAGGAATCTTTGTGTTTTGAAAGCACATGTTATGTACTGAAGTCTGTATAGCTCCCATATATTCTGATACATTTTAGAATTTTATCTATTTGGAAAAAAATTGGGAAACAGTTGTTGCACAAATTAGCACATGTTCCAAAAGAGATGTATATGAGCAGAGGGACTGATTTTTAAGGGCGCAGCCATAAGATGCAAATGAAACAAACACAAACTGATTTTATCTTTGTCAGCACTAGTAGCAGTGGTCTGATAGCTTTTATAGTTTTTGCTGTTTTTTGACCAGTCTTCTCTGCAGATCCTGTTCCTGGAGCTGTTCTTTCTTCTCCTCCACCTGATCTGACATGTTTCCAAGTTAAATGTGCTTTCCGTCCTTTGGTTCTTGAATGGCCTCTCTTTTCTTTTTACCTCTTCAGTTACATAAGGTGCATTAATACACACAGGACAAACTTAATGCAAACCAAACCTCAAACTCTCTCTGTGTAATGTGGTTGTGTGTGACTGGGAGCAATGGGACAGATTTTCTTCAGTTACTACAGGGACATTCAAGTAAGAGACAAACATAATTTAAACAGATGTTCTTCTGAAATGCAGAAAAGGGGTGGGATTTTGTCCCTCTTTCGGTGACAATGTGTCTTGAAGTTCACCTAGTGCCTCAGTTCTTTTGCATGCCAACTTGAGACTGCAAAGCTGGAGGGAGGAACCACATCCTGCAATTTTACCACAGAGGAGAAAATAAAAAATGTCTCAAATCAGAGAAATACTGAGGGGCAATGCAGCACCATTATGCATGGAGGTGGCGGGTGGCACAGCTGGAATCACGCATATGGTATCAGGTGACACTAAAGTGTTTACTGGGGTTGCTGTGAGAGCAGAGGGAGGCATTGACATGACCTCTTTAGTTTGCTGATAAATCCATTCCTAGTCCTTCAGCCTCATCCTTCCTTTAAAGAAACTAAAAATGTCCTTCAGAGGTCCATGGTTCATCTTTTTAAAATTATTTGTAAATCCTTCCCTGTATTTGGGCTTCCATCAGAAGTGGGCTGAAAGAAGAAATGAGCCAGAGTGGTGAGACAGACCAGACAGAGTCTGTATAACTTGTACCCCCTTAAAAATAGTTATTGTCTTCTTCTAAAAGCAGTAACAGAATGAGAGTTGTAATCTTGATGTTCTTAGACTGTCAGCTTGGCTCTAACTAAGCTGCCATTTAAGGTCAGTATGTATATGGGGTAGAAGTGTTAAAAAAATTATCAATGCATGCTGCTTTAATTTATCACTTTCCAGTGAATGGTTTTCTATTTAAATCCTGATAATGTTTGTTGGCAGTTTTCTCATGGTTCTTTATAGAATCATAGAATGGTTTGGGTTG
>NW_010322640.1:0-11285 GCF_000700745.2 Antrostomus carolinensis
CCCCCGGGTGATTGCGGTGCCCCCGGACAGCCCCGACCCCTGCCCGGGTCCGGGTTGGATGAAGCCCGAAGGGACCTTTAAGAGTGTCCCAAAGCCCAGGGCAGCTGCGGGTTGGGCTCCTGGAAGAAGGCTGCTGCATTTCTGCATCCCTAAGGGATTCTGAGCATCCTTGGGAGCCCCCGCTGCCTTCTGCTGGGTCTAACTTCACCGTTGTCCTCCTGCTGCTGGAGGAGCAGGAGCTCGGCTCCCCATGGGAACAGACCCCACCACTAGCCCCAAACCCTCTGCAGAGGGACCGATGTTGCTCGGGGTCTCTCTGCACCCAGGTGAACCCCCCTCGGGGTGGCTCTCCCAGCCTGGACCTGGGGGTTCTGCAGGGCTCCCATAGGATGTACCAGCAGTGGATCTTTTCCCCACCCAACAAACACCCAGAGAGGTTTTCCAGCAGCGGCAGGAACTTGTTTTAACAGCTCAGGTGTGTTAGGAAGCCTCATGGCATTACCTGTGTAGTGGGAAACCTGAGGACTGCTGGGCACAGGTCAGAGGGCACTCAGCCACACACACTGCTCCTGGATCAGATGTGGCCTGTAGCAGGGAGCTGGTGGGTGACATGGGGACAGCAGCCACCTGCAGCTCTCCAGCATACCGGGTGACCAGGGATGAGTTGGGTGGCACAGTGCTGGGTGATGTGTGGCTGGATGGGGCTCAGGGGGGTGCTGAGTTTTGCACCAAGGACGGGCTTTGCTCCTCGTGACTCTGGTGGGGATGTTCTCATGGCTTGTGGAGGGTCCCACAGGCTGGTGCTGCTTCTGGGAGCATTCAGCTCTGCTGCTTCCACTGTCAGACTCAGAGTGGTCCTGTTAGAGTCAGATACCAGAGAAAAAATAATCTGGAAAGGAGTATTGATGGTGTTTCTTGCCTGCTCCAGGCAGGAACATTCCTGAGGGATGTTTCCATGGGCTGGGTAAGGGCAGGAAACCTCCCCTCCTGCCCTCCCAAGGCATTAGCTCCTCTCTTTCCAGGGAAAATCCATGCTTGCACATCCAAAAGCTGCCTACAACGTACGGGCAGCTGCTCAAAGACCATTTTGATGCTGTAGCTGCCTCCTGATAACCTTTACCTGGG
Source organism: Antrostomus carolinensis (assembly GCF_000700745.2). Classification (NCBI taxonomy): domain Eukaryota; kingdom Metazoa; phylum Chordata; class Aves; order Caprimulgiformes; family Caprimulgidae; genus Antrostomus; species Antrostomus carolinensis. The sequence goes on from NW_010322640.1 coordinate 1,126, forward strand.
GGAGATGCAGGGGGTACCCAGCAGGTCTGCACGATACATCTGGTCCAAAACTCCTTGTGAAAACTGAGAATTCAAAACTGTTTTTCCCAGCTGGCATATAGGGGCAGGGCCAGGGAAGAGATGGAGCTGAACAAAGCTCTGTCCTCCCAGAAGAGGAGGAACATTCTACCTTTGCCCCACAGCAGTAGTGCAGAGGCTCTTTGGGAGCCAGGCAGCAGAGCAGGGGCTGTTCACACCTCAGTCCCCCCAGAACCACCCACCTGGCAGCCTGTTGCTCGATTTATCCAAAATTAGCGTACCTGAACTTTGTCATGGTCCTTTCTGGAGACAACTTGTTAAACAGGGATGAGGTGTTAGAGAGTGCCTTGCAGGGATAGACCCCACATGTGGGGCAGGGACTGTGGAGTCAGGTCCACAGGGCGAGTCAGGTCCACAGAGCATCCTCCACCTCTCGCTGGGTGCCTGGGCTGGATGGGGAGCAGGAGCAGATGGATGCTTCCTTGGCTTTCACCCCAAGATGATCACTGGCACGCGATGCTAACCCAGAGCTTCCTACATCTCCACAGAGATCCTCTTAACCTAGTGCTTAAAAAATAACAGCAGTTGGCTAATCCCCGTCCCCCCGGCCCCGTGCTCCACACACACCAGCTCTCCTCTCCACAGAAATGCTCTGCTGTGGTATATCCCAAAACAGACCCTAAAAGCCGCTCCTTTTGTGCCAGGGATGCTCTGTCAGCTTCCCTGGGCTGCCAGTAATGGGGACTGGGCTCTGCAATGGGGACCAGTGCAAGCAGGAGTCACAGGGCACATGGTGGCACATACCTTTCAAAGCATCAGAAGCATCTGTGACATCTTTTCAGAAGATGTGAAACTCTTGCTTGTGACCTTCCTTTAAAAATAGGAAAAAACAACATAAAAATAAGTTTTCCTTGTGGTGGAAAAGCCTGCAACAGCTTCATTTTTAATGTTGTTTTATCTAATTTTGAGTGAGGACCAAGAAAGGAGGAACTTTGCTATCAATACACCCACCAAAGGAATAAATAAAAACCAGAATGGTGATGAAAGACCTGTTGTATGAAAGCTGTGGCCAAGGCACCGGGCTTTGAACAAAGAGATGAAAGGCAGTAATCAATGCAGGAGTGTTTCATGAACTGTCAGGAGAAATCTTGGGGCTGGAGGGACACCAAGGTGTCCCCAAATCCCTCCCAGCTGGGCTTTGGCCACAGAACATCATGGGTGGAGTGGAGGGGAAGAAAGTGAGTGAAGGAGGCTGTCACCGTGGTGGGAATAGGGATGCATGGCAATGTTGTTTGAGCAGGTTGTGGTTATAAATGAGAACATCCGTGGCTTCTGCTCTGCTTTGGGGTCCAGGAGGCTCTTCCATCATCTGCCACCACAGGGAGAGGGAGTTAAAGCATGGCGTTGCTGCAAGGCTTTCCCTGTCACTCACAGCCTGCACCATGGCAAGTGATCTCCACCTCCTGCCCCACGGGCCAAGTTCAGCCACGACACTGACAGTAGCATGCGGTTCCAGAGTGCAAGCAGATGTGATTCCTCCTGCTCCATCCAACCACCAGATAGTTATTCCCTCATTTTCCCTCCACCCTTTCCTCCCAGCTCACCAAGACAGTGCTGGTTTCCCATCAGAGCAACAGATCAGTCCAAGTTGCATCTTCTTTGGGTCTCATCAGCCAGGTTACACCAAGCCAGTAACCGATCCCTTCCCACCACCTCACTATTGGCTTTCACCCAGCTTTAGCCCACTTTTTACTCCAGTGCCTCCTGCCCCTGTAGCTGCCGCAGGGACACAAAATGCTTCCCAGACTTTGGCCATCCAGAGCTGTAATTGAAAGGAAATACAATTAAGCAGGGAACTGCTGTATCTGTCCAGCTTCAGCAGCTCCAGAGCAGCTGGTGGAGAGGGGTTTGCTGGGAACTGCAAGCTGCTCAGGGCATTGAATCATCCTAATTAACTGATAGCAGTTCACCATTGGATTTGTTCATCTAAAAGGCTCTAAGTCTTACTGCATTTGGTTCTTTTGCCATGTGCAGAGTAGGAAAGAGGAGCAGCCAGGAAAAGCCACATTAATTTCTCAGCCCACAGGCAGCAGTAGGTTAGGGAGAGCAGGAGCCCTTGTAGGTGCATGGTCCAGCCTTGTCCTCTTGTCTGGTGTCCACAATGTAGATGCTGCCACCTCCTCACTGGCACAAAGGGCTGGAGATCTAAACTCTGCACTGGCTCAAAAACAGTGGAAGGTCCCTTCCAACCCAACCCATTCTGTAATTCCATGATCTTTCCCTGTCCTTACCTGATCTAAAGAAAACCTAAATGTCACTGTTTTCTACCCAAATTCAGTGAACTCTTGAGGTTGCAAAGCATCCCACTGAATTGGGACTTATTATAGAAATGCTTCTTATGCAGCCACCCCAAAAAACCAAAAATCCTCCGAATTTGGGGAAAGGCAGCTGGGAAGACCTTCTTTGTTGCTCCCTGCATCCATAATTACTGATCAAGGAGACATTCACCAACTCTTCCTCCAGCATCTCCAGGCATGAGAGGGAGAGGAGAAGAAGCAGGAATAGGAATGAGAGAAAACACTGGAGTGTCCCAGTATTTTCCAAACACAAACACAAGAAAAGCAATGCCAGGCTGACAGCCTGAGCACAGCTACTGCATCAGAAAGATCTGCTCCTGGTTTGCTTTGCAATGAAAGTACAAACAGCCCTTGCCTGCTCCCACGCACACCAAGATGCTTTCCAAGAGCTCTGCTTCCCCCACAGCCCGTGTGGGATGAAGTGATGAGAAGGAAAATGCTTTCAGCATTGATATCCTGGTTCTGAGCTACTCAGGAGGCAAGGGCTCCTTACCATTTGAGCACCAGCCCCATCTCACCATCCCCAGCTGCCCTCCAGCTGAGCAGATCTTGCTGCAAAAGGGCACTGCTCCAAGAGATGAGGAGTCCTCCCAAAATACCTAGTGATAACCAGGGTCACCTGGTGTCACTGACCAATTCAATATTGATCACTGTGGGGCCAGGTTGACTTGGACACCCTCTTAAGATAGAAGTGGTAGGATTCATCTCAGGTAGGTTTAGATGCTCAACATCCAGTTATCATTGGAGCCAGATACTTAGAAGACAAGTACTCAGAGCATCATTTGCACAGCTGGCTGGACAGGGGCCATTCCCTCAAACTGCCCTTTCCTCTCCTTTGGGAAGGTCAGGACACCAGGCAGGTGGGGGTCACCACACTGGAGATGCACAGCAATGGGCAAGCCAAGCCCTGTGCCTTGTACTTTTGGGGGAAGGACGGGCTCTTGGCTGCCTGGGAAGTGGATGCACAATGGTGTTTTCCCTCCTTCAGCTGGTGTTGGATATCAGCCTGATGTGATTCTTTGGCACAGCTCACTATGGCCAGCTTCACGAGGTAGCTGCCAACACGATGCATGGGAAATTCAAGCCACTGCCCAGCGTGGCAGGTCAGTGAATGCAAAAATGGGGCTCTCCCAGGACTGCTCCCAAGCTTGCCTTCCCCTCCTCCTCCCTTCCCACACCCCCAGCTCCACAGTGAGACAAAGCGATGCAAACCAACTCAACTCCTACAGAAAGGAAGGGAAAAGAGCACAACTGTTATTTTGGTTCATTGCTCTTGTGAGGAGGGGGGGTGCTTGGCTGCAACTGCAAAAGGAGATTTGTTGGATACCCAGAGAGATGCTGCAAGGGGTTGGATGCTCAGAGCAGGGACTAAGCAAGGCAGAGGAGACACAACTGAACACCCATGCTCAGGACTCCTTTTGGGCTTCTCCAGGTGAAATTAAACCTCGACATTTTCATGCAGTGACAATCCAGAGTCTGATGGGCTCGATGTGATACACTATAACTGCTCAGGATAACATGATACCACGAGCATCATGTTCTTGGTGTTTGCTTCAGATGCCAATTAGTTGAGCGGTGCTGACCTTCAGGAGAGTTTGGATCCAAGTCTGTGATCTTGTTCAAGTTCATAGTCCAGGCTGGCTGCTGCTGAGGAAAGGATTTTATGTAAGAGAGCAATCAGCAGGTCAGGGGTAAGGAGTTACCTCCTCTGCTGTGCTCAGCACCAGCTGGTACCACAGCTTTAGACTCAGCCCTGCTCAGTGTTGCAAATAATATTAATTGCAATCTTACTACCTGCTTGCCTGGCTGGTGGAATGCAGGATTCTCCTTCTGTGCATTCATTGTCCAGAGGCATTTCCTGAATTTACAGGTATCATTTATACTTCAGTTGCATCCAGGAATCCCTAGTAAGAGCCAGGCTCCGTCTCTTGGGGGATGCTTTATGGACCTGAGAAACCATGACCTGCTCACACAACATCACACTAAAAGCTGTGTCCCCAAAGAGCTGGTGGCAGCTGGGGTTAAAGGCTGGGAAGGCTCCAGCCCTCAAACTGCCCAAATCCTCTGCCAGCAGATCACACTCACTCCTGCTCACTTTGGGCTGTTGCAGAGTTTGACCTGGCAGAGCCAGCTCAGGTCTTACCCTGCTGACTTCTGTGCTCAGGGCAATGCGGACAAGGCAGCAAGGACCATGCACAATGACTTTCCAAACAAGAAAATAGTGAATAATAGAGAATTTTCAGTTCTGAAAAGAGTCCTCCTAACATTCACAAAACACCTGGGACATCAGAGTCATTTTGTGACTAATCAGCTGTTGTTGGAAGTCTCATGAGTACCAAATGAAACAAGAAGTCCCAGTTCAGAAAGTAATTTGGGAAACACTCACCAATCCCATCTGTTGTGAATAAACAAACAGCTCTGCTGTAGTTGCAGGGTCATGAATTGCCTTGGAAGAGCTTGAGATACCATGTACATAAAGAACAGAAAGCCTGCTGGAGAGAAAAAACAAGTATTCCTGCACAGAGGATGGGACCCTGCTGGGAATTACTGCTGAGTTTTCACCCACCAGCCAAGCCCTGGTAGATATATATATATGGGATCTCATGGGTGCAGAAATGGTCTATGTCTGTGCACAGCCTGGCTTGATGCCTCCCATGCTTGTCTCTGCTAGGCTGAGAGGCAAGGAACAGAAATTGGGAATACCCTTGGTGTGGTCCCTGGTGTGTTCAGGGAAATAACAGGAGCACATTTCCTCCTGCCAGCCTCAGACCCTCATGTACCCACTGCTGTGGCGGCAGGATGTGTCAGGAGGGTCTTCTCTGTCACTTCACGGGGGACATCTGCACCTGCAGTTCAGGGCCAGGTACAGCACAGACAAGGCTGAGCACACAGTCTCCATCCAGGAGCATCTCTAAGTCAGTAAGCAGCCTTGTTCATGGCATGCAGGATACATAGTGCCAGGGGATGGTCTACAGCCAGCCCAGTGCGTTTCCACATGTCAGAGTGCTGGGAACAAGCAAAACTGGGATGAGGGTAATCAAGGGTGATAAATGAGCATTCAATCTGTAGCCCATTTTGAATTATTTTGTGAAAGCACAGCTTGCACCAGAGGCTTCTGGGCAGGTTACTCCAGAAATCTGGTGATCCACTAATTTACCCATAAGAAAGACTGAGAGGTGCTAGTTTAGATGAAAAGCCTTTCAGTTTGCTGCCTTGGTCTCTCCCTACCCAAGCTGCCAGCTCTTTGCACCATGCCAGGGAGCAGTACAAAAGAAAAGGCCGTGCCATCTTGCTGCTTCTCACGTAGGATGGGCTGGAGTCAAAGGAATAGCCCATGAAGAAGGCTTGTCCTGGCTGCCCTTCTCCCCCAGCCCAGGGAGCTGACCCATGAGCTTACAGCACACACAGCTCAGCTTTCCAAACCAGGAGTGCCAGATGGTCACGTAGGAGCACACAAGCACCAAGGAGCAGGCATGGAAATAGAGGTTTCAGCTTTTAACAGGGTGCCACGCAGCCGTGCACGTACCCACATGGGTGGCTCTGCAGATGGCAATGCTGGGCAGCATCAGCCTGAGCTTTTACATTTCTGCTTCCCAATAGCAAATGGTCCCATAGGGAGGAAAAAACAGGATTTCTCAAGTGCTCCTGAGCTGGATAAAGCAGCTTTGTGGTGCTGTAGATCTAGTTTGGAGGCACCACACCAGGGACTGCAACCACATGGAGAGAGGTGAGAGGGCTGCTGAGCCTTCCCTATGTCACCAAGTTGCAAGATTGATGTCCTGGGCTTGAGGGGGACCCTGAGCACATCCCTGCTGCCCTGCTCTGTCACCTGCATCCTGAGATCATGCCCTGTAAGTGAGCAGTGCTCAGAGCCCTGCTCCACACCATCACACACAGCTCCCCAGGACTGAGCTAATTACAAACCACAGAGGAGCTCAAGTGGATGAAGCCTCTTACCAGGAATGGAGCATTACCAGATTACAGGTCACAAGCAGAGCACTTGCCAAGCCCCAGCTTACAGGGAGGCAGCAGCTCACACGTGAGCTCAAGCCTGAGGACTCAGCCGTGGCATCTGCACTGGGTGTGCAGCCTCTGGGCTCATTAGGACAAATCCAGACCATGCACTGAAGAAGGGTCTGGGGCCAGTCTGCCCTACAGGGACACAGCTGCTCCATCACTGTCACCTCAGGCATCACAACACTTGCTCTACCAAGAGACAACCCAAAGGACCCCAGCAGGACTTACCACCATTGTGAGTCAGCATCCAGCAAAGGCTTTCTCCATCCTTCCTTTCTGACAAGATGCCACAATCAGGATACAATCCTCTCTTACTCTAAAAGCAGTTGTGAAACCCAGTCACAAGGAGAAGGAAAAATCCTCTCCCTTTGCAGCTGAACCCCCAAGAGCTGCCCAGCAGAGAATGCAGCCTGTGCAGGAGGGCAAACATACAACAAAGCAGCATCCCACCTCCAAAGACATTAAGCCAGATCCCAACCAAACCCAGCCCTTTTATAAGCCCTTCCCAGGTGAAACCAGTAGACATTAGCTGGTCTGGGGAGATTCACATCACCTGGGACCAACCCTGGACACACTGACTGCTCCTTCATCCCCTCCGGCACCCAGCCCACAGTGAAACTCATCTTGTAGGATCACAAAATCATTTAGGTTGGAAAAGACCCTTCAGATCATTAAGTCCAACCATTAACCTAACTGCCAAGTCCACCACTAAACCATGTCCCTAAGCACCTCATCTACATGTCTCTTAAATACCTCCAGGGATGGTGACTCTACCAGTTCTCTGGGCAGCCTGTTCCAATGTCTGAGGACCCTTTCAGTGAAGAAATTTTTCAGCCCTGACATTTATTGCTTCATGGGTTGTGAAGGGGATCTGCTGGCTCTTCAAGTGTCATGGCCATGGCCTCAGCAACGTGCAGGAGGAGCCCAGCTCCTCAATGCACAGATACACAGCCACATGTCCTGTCTATAGCCTGATATATATGGACTGGGGGTGTCAAGTGTTGGATCACCTTCTTGCAAGAGCAGGGATGAGCTGCTCAATGGGAGTGGAGACAACCCCCAGCTCACACCTCCCATCCATATCTTAGTGGTGATTTTACACCCTCCTCACAACATCCTTCCACCAGCTCAGCTAAAGGATGTCAAAATTATTATTCTCACTTGGAGAGGGGGAAAGGGGAGTGAGAGGGAGATGAAGTGGCATGGCAGAGGCTGGCCAGAGCATCAGTGTTGAAGATAGAACTAAACTCCATCTCTCCTGAATTGCAGCCTGGCAGTTGGGTCTCCATCAGTGCTGTGCCCTCCGTGTGTGTAGGGGACAGCTTTCCTGTGAAGCATCCCATGGCTCTGCCCATTTGAGTGTGTGGTGCCCATGGAGTGGCTGATGCAGGTTGTCTCTGTGCCCTCAGAAAAGCTCAGATGCTCAAGTGCTCACACATGAGCCATCCTGAGGAACAATTTAATTTAATCCCCTTCTTACCTCCTTCTCCCTGACCCCAGCAAAGCAGATCTGCATGATTTTTGAGGTCAGAACTTTGTTCTTGGATAAAAGTCTTTAAGAAGCTAAAACAAAAAAAACCCCAAAAAACCCCAACTCAACCAAAACCAACCCCAAATCCACAAAACAACAGAGCAGGAGAAAGAGAAGGAGAAAGGAACAAGCCTGGGAAGCCGGCTCTGCACTTTGCCCCAGCTGCCTGGGACAAGAGGCTCTTTGTTTCCCTGGCCAGAGCCGGCTGCACTGGTCCTTTTCAGTCTCCTTCCCTGGGAAAGGGGCCAGTGGGAAGCAGGCACGAGCAGGACAGGCAAAAACCCTGGGGCTGCAGTGAATAACCCCTGCTCAGACCCCCACCAGGCCCTCCATCTTTGTATACCTGGTCCATATAGCGTCTACCAGAAATGGCACCAGGAGAAAAAGCTGCCCAGGAGCACCTCGTGTCTCTGCTTCCCGTGCACCATCCCTGAAAATGAACACGCTCATGTTCTCACCGAGCAGGAGGTTTTGATTTTTATTGTGTCTTTTGGACTTTGCAATCCTAAAGCACTTGCTAAAATGCATTGAAGCATCCGGCTGGTGTGTAATCATCTGCCTGTGGCTTCCTGGATCCATTGAGTGGAGTGAGACACATCACCATGGCTTTGCTGGGTCTGTGGGTGGGAAGCAGTGGAGGCTATTGAGGACAAGCTACTCTTGTCTCCTCCCACCCTGGGGACACTGCCAGGGTGTCCTCAAGACATGGGTGCAATGCCATGGAGCTGGCAATGACTGTGGATTCAGCCAGCCGGGCAGGAGACTTCCTGCAGGGGATCAGATCTAAGTTTGAAGAAGTGTATCCCTTCTTGTCCTTATTTTCTTGCACTGAAAAACCTCAGAGCTCTGCCTGGGTGCCCAGCAATTCCCCTTTTCCCAGCCCGACTTGCACAGAGCTGGGGCTGGGAAACACCCAGCAGCCTCCACTGGAGCTCTTGGCTGCTCTGGGCTTTCATCAGCTCTAATGAGAGTTGTGGGTGCCCTCCTTGAATGTGTCTGTCTGTCTGTCCCGGGCTGGAGCTCAGGTTTGAGGCTGGTTTTGCATACTGATATGACAACTTTCTGCAGGCTGGGTGTGACACAGGGCTCCCTGTGCCCTGGCCTGAACCCGTGATGACATGAGCTGGATGGATGCTTGGTATCCGGGTATGATCTGGGAGATAAAGTCCCAGGAGGGAAGAGAAGGTGAAGAAATGTCCTCTGCACCCCTGGGGATTGAGATGCTGGAGGGCAGCTGGGGTCTCATTCTGCTCTGCCAGGAGATGTGCAGACACCGGCTGCTCCTGAGCACAGAAGGTGACAAAAATGTGCCCAACTAGCCCCAAAATGCGATGCTGGCTGCTCTGGGAGGGCCCTGCTGTACCTGGGCTGGCCCAGCAATTTGCAGCCAGGTCCTGCATCTGTGATGCTCCATTTCCCATCCTTCACAGGATGATGGTTATTAGAAAGCAGGGCAGGGAAACAAGAGCAATAATAAAAAGATCCTCCTCAAGACTATTTCTCCCTCCAGGAAAAGCAGACACTTGCCATGTGCCACACCAGCACGGCTTTGGGCTTCAGGGATGCACAGGCTGTTCGACCTCAGCCCGTGGGGATGGCAGGGGTGGCCCTTCTTGGCTTCTCCATTCCTGTGCCAGAGCTAGGGAGGATATTTGCACCCCAGGGATCCCTTCCCAAAGGGTCCAGGTGCCCCTTGGCCATGGGGAAGGGGCTGTGGGAACTGTGGGGGGGGCTGTGACTGCTCTGAACGACGACCACCGGAATGGAGGGGAGATGGCACAGGGCTCTGTTACAACAAATACATTCAAGGAAAAGGCCTTGTACATGTTTCCTCAGCAACCACAACGTCATGTGGGATGTCTGGGCTCCCCCCTCCTTATTATTAAAAGGGAAAAGAAAGGGAAGCAGAAAGCAAAGGGGAGCTGGGGACAGTCTCCCAGCAGCGCTGGGGACAGTAGTATCCTCCTGCCAGGGGGACATGGCTCCAGTGTGGGGAGCCCAGCCAGCCCTCATGGCCAGAGTGGTGGGATGGAGAGGGCATCTGTGGTGTCCCCTGGGATGGAGGTGATGGCACATGAGCACATCTGTGTCCCCAGGGATGCCTGGCTGCTTCCCAACCATGGCAGCCTTGCTAAGCCGTGATTTACGCAGCACGAGTCCTTGATTTGCAGACTGGTGGGAGCTTAATTCCCTCTGTTTCCCCCTCTTAATTCAAGACATTTTAGTGACGATGGCCA
>NW_010322640.1:11317-18038 GCF_000700745.2 Antrostomus carolinensis
AGGCAGGGCAGGGGCTGGGGACACGGTCCCTGCACAGGTTGTCACTGTCACCTGCCAGGGAGCACCTCACCTGCCCCTGAGCCCACTGTGTCCACACTCCCCCCGCACTCCAACCCTTGTTATTTGAGCTATTTCATCCGTCCTGGCTCAGTTTTAATAAATAGAAGTGAGCCACTCAGGTGGTGGGTAGCAGAGGAGTCCATGTAGAGTCCATGGGTCTCTCAGGGATGGGGAGAGGGGACTTTTACTGCCTTTCCCAGTGTCCCAGACTGAGAGGTCACCCTGCACCCAGCAGCAAGGTCCTGCCAACCCCCAAACCCCCTTGCTGGGCACAGCTCAGCTGTGAAACACGTTGCAGATGGTGCTGGAGCTGAGAGTAAATGGGGTCAGAAAGAAATTAGCCCAGGTCCTGGAGGGCAGCTTGGCCAACCTGAGCTGGACTGCAGCAGAAAAGGTCTTTAAACCCCTGATTACCAGGAGCAGCCAGGGAAAAATCCCTCTCTATTTGCCCATTTCTTATTCCCTTTCTCTAAGCCTCCACTGCTGGCCCCTGCCAGAAGAGGATGCTGAGCAAGGCAGCGCTTTGCTCTGACCTATTCTCACGGATGAACATTTAATTTGCCTCTTGACAGCGTTATGTACCCAGCAATGGACTAGCCAAGCCCAACACTGGTTTTTTATCACTGTGTGTTGATCTGACAGGAGAAATCGATACGTTCCTCCAAACGCCAAGAACAACTGATACCTCAGACGAAGAGAACCAGAAATAAAGACACAGGTTGCCAAGGGAGCGTGGCGAGGTTTCTCCCGGCAACAATCTGTGCTTGGACACATGGCTCCTGTGGGTAGCAGGTAGATGCAGGTGGTACCCAGAAATTGAAGGCATCATGAGGATACCCTCATTGGAGCCATGCACACTGCTGTGACATGAAGGTGTCACCACCGGATGGGTCATGGACCCACAGCCACGTGCCTTCTTTGCTGCCAGCGCTGTGCTGGTCCATTTTCTCTGGGGCAGATGGGCTGTTACCAGATCCTGTTGTTATATGGTTGTCTCAGTTTTTCCACCTGCAAAAGGAAGATGGTGAGAGGTGCCAGTGTCACAGGAGCTGGCAGCTGGACACGCCACTGACTGTCACCCATGCCTCATCTCAGAATGGGTCGGGAGATGCTCCAGACCTTATTGATCCATCTTTGCAGCAGCTTCCCCTGCATCCTTCCCACCGCTGCCCTACCTGCCCTCTCCTGCCCAAGCAGCAGGCAGTGCTGGCTCCTGCCCTCTGCTCTCCAAGGGATGGCAGATGCTGGGAAATGCTTCAACCTGAGCTGTAGCTGAGCAAGACCTGGGATCCTGGCATTTGGAGACAACCAGATGGACAAGCTGTGCCCAGTGCTGGGGTCACTTCTGCAGGGCAGCTGGAACAAAGCTGAGCTGAGATGGGGATCCAGGCTGGGGGGCAGACCCCTCCAAAAAGGCTTTCCCCCAAATCCTGTCCCCTGAGCATGTTTCTGTCTCTCCTTCTTGCTGCAGGTTCATGAATCACCGTGTCCCATCCAACTGCAGGTACCAGCCAACGGAGTACGAGCACGCGGCAAACTGTGCCACCCACGCAGTGAGTCCCTGTCCCTATCCCAGGGTGAGGGAGGATGGTGCTCTCTGGAGATCCCCTGAGAAACCTCAAGGAACATCTAAAAACATTTATGTTCAGCCCTGGAGGAGCTGTTGAGGGTCTCAGGGCTGTGATGAGGCAGATGTGCCCCAAGTGCTCCCGAGGAGTGGGGCTGCTCTCCCTCCTTCTGCCCTGGGAGACTGGTGTGCATCTCCCTTGCTCTCACTCACCATGGCCCTGGGTCCTCGGGGAAGGTGGTTGTGGGCTTAGTGGAGCAGCAGTATTTTGCAAAGCTCCCTGAAAATGGGGCATTTTTCACAGCAGGAGCAGTGACAGGCACCCCATGGGCTGCCTACACAGCAGTGGGAGCGAGAGCTTCTCACATCAGGGTTTCCCCCAGGAGCTCTCACTCCAAGCCCTGGGAGATGACTCAGAGGTATTCATCCTCCTTGTGCCTTCCTTCTTCTCCCTACCTCCACCTATTTTGGAGCTATTTTGGGGCTGCACCCCTGCCTGGCCAGTGCAGATGTTCACCCTGCCCCTTATGAGTGGTAGCTTTGACTAGAAACAAAAGAACTACTTGAAAGGAAAAGCAGAGACTGTATTGTAGCTGCTCGATGGAAATGCAGAGTCAACAACAGGTTTGCTTCTCCCTTCCAGTTCTGGATCCTGCCCAGCATCCTCGGCAGCTCCATCCTCTACATCCTCTCTGATGACCAATGGGAAACTATCTCAGCCTGGATCTATGGCTTTGGCTTGTCCAGCCTCTTCATTGTCTCCACCATCTTCCATACCATCTCCTGGAAGAAGAGGCATCTCAGGTACCAGCTCTGATTGCTTGGGGCTCAGGAAGGTGGACAGGGTCCAGAAGCTCCTGGTACTTGCAGGCTGTGACCTGTGTGTGTGTCCATCCCATAGGACTGTGGAGCACTGCTTGCACATGTTCGACAGGATGGTGATCTACTTCTTCATCGCGGCGTCATACGCTCCCTGGTGAGTTGCCGGTGGGTGGAGGCCATCGCTTGGCCCCACTGGAGGGGAAAAAAATCAGCTGGGCTTCAGCAAATAGGGTTTCCCTCTCTGGCTTTGGCTCTGCTCAAGGCTGCACCCTACCCCTTTCTGCAAAACCTTCCTATCCTATAGATTTCAACCCTTTTAAGTTGAAGTCACAAGTTGGGAAGACCCTTTGGTGGGACAGCCATGGGGGTGAGGGCAGCATTTCCCCCTTACTGCCCACAGCCCCAAGCGGGGTGCTGCCCTGGACCCCCCCACTGCAGACCTGGGTCTTGCAGGCTGAACCTGCGGGAGTTGGGTCCCTGGGCCTCCCACATGCGCTGGATCATCTGGATCATGGCCTCTATCGGGACTGTCTACGTTTTCTTCTTCCATGAGCGGTGAGTGCCTTTACCCGGCCCTGTGCTGGTGGGTATCGCAAAGCTCAGCTCTGCCAGCCCCTCTCAATGCCCCGGGGTAGTCAAGCTGCAGAGGAGAACAAGAAGGTTGGAGACAGACAGATAGACGGGTACAAGGTCCTTGGGCAGCCTCCTGGCCAACTGGCAGTGAAGGGCTTCCTTGGACTATGTCCTTCCCCAGCTGCACCCTGGTTTTAGGAGGTTTGGTGACAGGGATGTGGGAGCAGGGACATGGATGGGAGCAGGGACATGGGAGCAGGGACATGGATGGGAGCAGGGACATGGGAGCAGGGACATGGGAGCAGGGACATGGATGGGAGCAGGGACATGGGAGCAGGGATCTGCTGCTATGAGTTGCCTTTTCCACGTGGTGGCACCAAATAAAAAGCAAAAGGCCACAGATGTCTCCCCCAAAGCCCCAGGTGCCTGACCCTGAGCTGGTGGCTCCCAAGCCAAGGTGGAGATCCACCACCCCTCCCCGTGCAGAGTGCCAGCCCTGCCGCGGTGGTGTGGCTCACACATGAGGATGTGGGACCTGCTCTGGTGGCACCACCACCCCTTTTCCTGTAGCACAGCAGCAGACATTACAGGTGTAAAACCCAACACTCCCTCCGCACCTACCTCCAAGCAGCTTCTCTGTCTGTCACAGGTACAAGCTGGTGGAGCTGGTGTGCTACATGATCATGGGCTTCTTCCCTGCCTTGGTCATTCTCTCCATGGTAAGCCACTGCTGGGAAACCTGTGGGCACAGCACGAGAGACAAGTCCAGTGGGTTGGCACAATACAGGCTGCACTTCAGGGACGTGGTTGAGTCACCATCCCTGGAGATATTTAAAAGATGTGTAGATGTGGTGCTTAGGGACATGGTTTAGTGGGCATGGTGGTGTTGGGTTGACAGTTGGACTTGATGATCTTAGAGGTCTTTCTCAACCTTAATGATTCTATGATGGATAAAGCCATCCCTGAATGGCCTGACTCAGCTTTGCAAGTGATTCTGGTGCCCAGCAGATACCATGTGCATCTCCAGCAGACCTGCTGCCCAAGCTCTGTTGTGTTGAAAGCCTCCCAGCAAAACCAGGCTGCTGAGTCCCTGCTGTCTTGCTGGAGGGGAGGGTGTAGCAGAAGGCAGAGTGAGGATCCTGCCTTCACCCTACAGCGGGGACCCTACTTCTGGTCTTGATGGAGCAGTGGGGAAAGGGCAGGAGTGCCACAGCCATCACTGAGTCCTGCCTCCCCGCTTGCTCCCAGCCCAACAGGGATGGCCTCCTGGAGCTGGTGGTTGGTGGACTCTCCTACTGCCTGGGCATGGTCTTCTTCAAAAGTGACGGTCGCATCCCCTTTGCCCATGCCATCTGGCACCTCTTCGTGGCCATTGGAGCTGGCATCCACTACTACGCCATTTGGAGGTACCTCTATCGACCTGGCACGCTGGAGGCAAAAACATCCTGGTAGATGCCTTAAAGACATCGTTTGCACCAACTGGCATGTGGAGCATGGAGGGGAGCGGGGAGACAGCCTGCGCCGTGGGCTCACCCCGGACCATCCGCTCACCCCATGGATGGAACCACCAGTGCCCTTCCCGCAGGGACAGGAGAGCCTGGAGGTTGATTTTAAACAGATTTATCTTTTTTTTTTAACCTTGGGAACTGTTTATTTTTTTTAGGCAAAGGTTTCATAACACGGTGACCAACTGATGGGCTGCGGGAGACAGGGCAGTGACTGCTCGCTGAGGGTCTGGGTGGGCCTCACTCACCTGCCTGGCCCTGAGCACCCCATGGGAGCAGGGACCTTGGTTGGGTTTGGCTGCTGGAGCCCTTGGTGTAGGTCATCCCGTGGACTGGAGGAGCTGGGGTGGGGGAGAGACCCGGCCCCTTTCCCCAGAACTCCTGGGTGTGTGGCTGCCCCAGATGGGGAGAGGGGCACGTTGGCACCCCCACACCACCCACGCTTGGCTCTTAAATAGTCCTAAGTCATGTCCGCATTAACTGCCCCCTCCCAAGTTCTTGGTGGGAAGGACCCGAGTCAACAAAGCCTTATATGAGATTGAAAACTGAATCTCTTCCAGGGCTCCCCAGAGTCCCTGAGCACCGACAAACCCTTTTGCTAAGCCAATATTAAATGTACAACTCAGTACATCCCCCCTAGACAGGCCCTTGGAGCCCCCATGGACATTTTCTCCTTGGGGTGCTTTGTTTTCCTCTCCAGTCCTGGTGCCAGCGGCGGCCCCAACACATGGTCCTGCTCCCAGGCTCTGCCACACCCGTGCCTTCACCCAACGGGGAGCAGAGGAGGGACCCAGCTCCTGGCACCCACCTGGTTGGGGTCGGCCCATGCACATCAGGGGATGTTCTTGGTCCTCACGGGAGGGAAGTGAACCTCCTTGGATTGGGATCACGGGCCTGCCTGCCTTCTCAGCTCCCATTTTGATGATGAACCTCTTGGTCAGTGTCAGATTTAAATCTACTTTTGGAAGGAATTTTGACATTCCCAGGAATGCTGCAGGGAAGGGACACATCCAAGTGATGCTTGAAGGTGAGCTGTGATGGGGAGGTCCTAGTGCTGCTCAGTTTTTAAACCCCCAACCATGGCTACACAACGCTCTCCAAGGCAGAATAATTGGACATGGAGCAGCCTCAAATCTGATGGAATGGGAAAACCCCACCTGGTCCTGCCCCCACAACACACCAGAGAGCTGCTGGAGCGGGGACGGTCTGGTGTGTCCTCCCCCAGCCTGTGGTGCCCCGGGGCTGGCTCTCCAGGGCTATGCCATCTTGTGGCAAATTACCAAAGAGAAAGCGTCCAGATACTCTCCCCATCCTGATGTGGTGGTTGTGGTCACCAGGTTGGTAAAAAAACCCCGGTGGGTTTTCACTTCCATCGGCAAAGGGTTCCTATAAGGAGCCCTCGGTGCTGTGCCCAACACCCTTGCCTGGCATGGGGCTGCTGGGGGGGTCTCTACCTGGGGCACACCAAAGCAGTCTTTGGGCTGGGACACCTCTTGGGATGATGGATGGTCTTAGGGACAGGGGCTGAGAGACCCAGTGAGAGCCCATTCTCTGCTGCTGCCTCTCCCAGGCCCCAGGTCCCAGCCCTTGCTCCATCACCTACCGCAGACAGAGGGGAGGAGAAGGACCAGCTGTGAGTAACCAGCAGTTGGTGGAGCAGGTTTGAGGTTGGAATAGTGGGATATGGGGTCCCAGAATGAGAGCTGCCATTTTTTCTGTCTGGCTAGTCATTACCCTTCTCCATGCCTCAGTTTCCCCATCTGTAAAATGGGGTTGAAGACACCGACCTACCTTACAGGGCTCATGTGAGGACCCTGTGAAGCACTTGGAGGATGACCAGTGCTTTACAAACACATGCTTCAATGTTCACGGAGTCTGGGGGACCAGATTTCCAGAGTCACTGCGTGGCACAGTGACTCAGTGTGCCTGGGTCTCCTTCTCCTTCATCACTAAATCCCACAGGGAACCACCCTGGGGCCAGACCACGCACACAGTGGTTCCAGCCATCAGGCAAACGTCCCCTGGCAGGGGCCAGAGATCACCATCACATTTTGACGACAGGCTCTATCCCAAGGGATTTATCATGGAAGCTGTTTTGCCATTGGGGGCTTTTGGCTCTAAATCCATCGCAGGGGCTCTCGAGGCACAGGGAGATGCCACAAGGACCTTTTTGAGGTCACTTCATCTCAGCCTC
>NW_010322640.1:18057-20081 GCF_000700745.2 Antrostomus carolinensis
TGTCCAGGAGGCAATGGATGGCTGGGCTCTACTGGGGACATTGCCACTCTGCCTTGACCCCGGATTTGCCAAGTGGCTTCTCCATATTTGAGAAGTCCCCCTCTTTTCTTGCTTCCCAAGTCCTTCCCTTGCAAAGCAGGGTGGGGGGCACAGAGCAGGTTATCGGATTGTCCTCCTATTTTATACTAATTTTAAATGACTTGTCACGTTCAGGATGTCTGTGGAGGAGGGTTTGAGGGATCTTTTTAGCATCTCGAGTTTTTCACTGTCCATTCTTGTTCAATCAGTATTTTATATTTAACACAGTATTGGGTCAAATCAAAAACAAATGTAAGGAAGATAACTCCAGCAAATATTGTTTCCTGTCAAGTAGGACTGAAATAAAAACTCAAGATACCTCACTATTGCCTGCTTGTTAAATCAAAATGAGTTTCCCTGCAATAACTGGAAATAAATCCATTTTCTATCTGACTTGCCCTGCGTGGCATTGCTCCCTGGGGGGAAGAGGAGCCACTCAACCAGCTGCAGCGGATCCCAGCTCACAGCGATGGAGCGCTGAGCACTAACTCACCTTAGTGCATGGATGGCGTTGCCATCTGCTGCCTCAGCTTGCCAGGGGGGCCAGCAACACTTCACCTGCTGTACCAGCTGCACAAGGAAATTCAGGAGGTTGCAAATGGGTTGAGCTCCCAAGCTGAAGTTTCCTCAAAAATAAAATAACTGGTGAATTTGCTGATGGTGGCCGTGTGCTCGGCCATGCTGGCTGAAGGGCTTGCCAACATCTCACCTAGGTGGTTTCAGCATAAAGCCCTGCACGCCTGCTCTGAACACTTCACCTGCTGTACCAGCTGCACAAGGAAATTCAGGAGGTTGCAAATGGGTTGAGCTCCCAAGCTGAAGTTTCCTCAAAAATAAAATAACTGGTGAATTTGCTGATGGTGGCCGTGTGCTCGGCCATGCTGGCTGAAGGGCTTGCCAACATCTCACCTAGGTGGTTTCAGCATAAAGCCCTGCACGCCTGCTCTGGCCCTGTTATTTCCACTCCTGTGGTGACCGAGTCTGTGGTTGATGTGTCAAGCCCCAGGGCTGCTGCTGCAGGGGAGGAAAGATACCAGGTCCAGGGAGGAGGAAAACCTGTGACAGACTGGGCAGAGGGTTAAGCACTGCTCACTGCAGACTCCAGAGGGGAAACCCACCCACCATCACCCACTGGCTCCTACCAGCCGCTCCTGTGGGCACTGGCTCCTCTTGGAGAAGGAGAATTTGCTCCCATCCAGGGAGCCTGAGGGACAGTGCTACCTGCCCTGGGCTCTGCACATCCACTGGCTGCCCTCTTGCTCACACCTCTCCATCATAATTAGGCCAGGGCTGCATCCCCCACAGGGTGTGACGCTCAGCAGCTTTCCTGGAGAACCAGGGAGGGTTCCCTGCTTCCAGGGGCAGCTGAACTCATTCCCAAACTTGACCCACAACTTCCACCTCACCCTTCATTTCTTTGCTCCTGGTGATAGGGCTGGACCGGGAGGCCTCCTGGCTTTGCTTTGCATTTGTGCTGCCATTGCCAGAGGGTGTCTGGGTGGCACCAGACCCACCTTCCCACCCAAAGCGTAACCACGCAGCATCAGACAGTGTGATAGTCTCACTGGGCTGGCCCTTGGCTAGCAGCCCACACAGCCCTTCACCCACTGCCCCCCACCCCCAGGGGGGAGGGATAGGGTTGGGGGGCAAGGGTAAGGGGACTCATAGGGGGAGATAAGGACAGTTTAATCATTGAAATAAAAGAAAACTTTAAATAATAGTGATATTAAAACAGTAATGATAATGATAATAAAATATGCAAATGAGTGACACCCAGTGCCATTGCTCACCACCTGCCCACCAAGCCCAGCCCGTTCCCAGATCATGATCCCGCAGGAGCCACAATCCTGACCCGAAACCGCAATCCCGGGAGAGCCAGAGCCCGAGCCAAAGCCAGAGAGAGCAAGAGAGGAAGAGCCCCTCATGGATCTCCTGCCCATGGGGGA
>NW_010322640.1:20109-20970 GCF_000700745.2 Antrostomus carolinensis
AGCCAAATGGCAATTTAGCTTATTAATTTAAATATTCATTGCCCTCCTCACTTGATCTTGCACTTGTAGACTGACAGAACACAAAGTACTTTACTTCCAGTGACAAAAATGCCAACACTGGGATGTTCTCGGTGTTTATCTCATAACAAATCCCAGGCTGAAAGCAAAAGGCAGCTCTATTCCAGCTTCTAAAAAGAAACCCAGCTCTGTCCCAGCTAAAAACCAGGACAGGTGGAAAAACACACACTGAACCAAAAGGAGAATTTTTAACGGTGCGAGGCTCAAACAACTTCCCAGTGCTGTTGAGATCCATCCCTTCCTGATTTCAACCACCAGCCTGGGTGCAGCCACATGAGTTTACAGATTAACTTTGGAGCTTGTTTTATTAAAAGATGATTAAAGGTCTGGAGCATCTTTCGTATGAGGAAAGGGTGAGGGAGCTGGGCCTGTTCAGCCTGGAGAAAAGATAACTCAGAGGGGATCTGATTAATGGTTATAAATATCTAAAGGGAGAGTGTCTAGAGGATGGGGCCAGACTCTTCTCATTGGCACCCAACAATAGGATGAGAGGCAACGGGCACAAACCGCAGCATAGGAAGTTCCACCTCAACATGAGGAAGAACTTCACTGGGAGGGTGACTGAGCACTGGAACAGGTTACCCAGAGAGGTTGTGGAATCTCCCTCCCTGGAGATATTCAAAAACCATCTGGACAAAATCCTAGTTCATGTGCTCTAGGAGTCCCTGCTTGAGCAGGGGGGTTGGACCAGATGACCTTCAGAGATCCCTTCCAACCCAAACCCTTCTGTGAAAACCTGCTCAGCCAAAGCCCGGGCACCGGCGGGATGGATGGATGGATGGA
>NW_010322641.1:0-2409 GCF_000700745.2 Antrostomus carolinensis
GGTGGAGGAACTGCTCAGCCCCATGTCACCAGAGACGAGATGTGAAGTTTTCTGGTGAGATGCAGCAGGGACTTGGTTTTCCTATCTCATGCATCTCCCTCCTGCCGTTTCTCATAAAGGGAAGAGATGTCAACTGACAATTTCTCAGCGAGAAAAAAAAAGAAAAAGAGAAGAAAAAGAGGGTTTGTATCTACTTTAGGTTATATTTTTATTGCCAGCCGTTACTGTAACATTTGCTCTGATTACCAGATTAATCACCAGATTGCAAAGCCTATTAAATAAAATCAAGTTGGACAGTTGAGGTGTTCCAAGAGTGATGTCTCTCGGTGCACATCCCAGCCTGCTTCTTCCTCGTCCTTTCTCTCCCTGTCACTCAGCTGGAGAGAAAGACTTTGCCCCAGAGAGGATAGAAAGGGAAACACAACATTTCCCTCTGTCCTGGGGATGTGGAACCATTGGGAAACAGCAGCACAGCTGTATCCCAGCCCCCCCAGCATCACCCCATCCCTTGTCCAAGCTCTATTTCCCAACCCCGTACATCATCAATTAGGGTGATGGACAGCACAAACAGGTGAAGAGATGTTTCACAACCCTTGGCTCAGGTCTCTGCAAATGAACGCTGTAGATCTCCCTTTCTCCTAATGGCACCTGTCAAAGCCTCCACTTTTCCCGGGGAACAGGATCCCGCATCAAAGCGCAGTTAAATGGGGTGTAAATGCCTCTTTCATGCACAGAAAATGGGCTGGTTGGCAGTAATAGGGGGAACTGTAAATGCTGTCAGCGGCTACATTTTGTTTATTGATTTACACCGTATAATGGGATGGCTGGATCTGAATCATATACACAGGTGTCATGTCCCATTCATCGCCATCGGATTTAATAAGAGGAACATTGCAGCCCTAAGCTGGGCTGTGCACTAGGGCACAGAACCTCCCAAGGGCTCACATGATTCCCAAACCCCTTGGGCTCCATGCTTTTACCTTCAGATCACGAGCTCACTAACGAAGCTGGAGTTAGGAGGTTGGTAGCTTGGGGTTGGAACCAGCCATCCCATCCATACAGCCCTTGTGATGATCACTACAGCACGAGGGCAGTTTTTGTGCTCACTCTGATTCTGGGCTGGGTAATTCCTTGCTGGGCAGTGCACAGATTAACCCATCTACCACCCTGAAATACCTCCCAGAATGACCCATCTCTGCTGGTACAACCCAAGCACACCTTCAGGAGAATTACCCATCTCTGCTGGTACAACCCAAGCACACCTTCAGCAGAATGACCCATCTCTGCTGGTACAACCCAAGTACACCTTCAGTAGAATTACTCATCTCTGCTGGTACACCCCAAGCACACCTTCAGTCCTTCTCCTATACGCAGCCTTTCCAAAGTCCAGGAGCCCACAGCACCGAAGGAGGAAGGAAAGGATGCCTAACCTCTGCCTGCACCATCCAAATCCCAGGCTGAGTTCATCCTAACATGGAAAACCCAAGGGATTTCTTGTTTCTGCACTGCCTGTCTCTCAAATGACACAGAGGAATTAAATTCCATTGCTTGATTTCTGCGACATCTGCCAGGTTTTCTCCCCCACCCTTAAAAAGAAGGAATTCAACCAAGAACCTCTGAGCATATCACCCCAGTGGTTACGATGCCAATTAGGAGAGAGTCAACCATTCAAATGGCCAAGCAAAATAAGGCAAATGACAAGTAATTTAAACCCTGCTGGGCGCTCTCTGACCGAAGGCAGGCTGCCACGTCGCAGCGAGCTGCGGCAGCCGCTAATTAGTAACCACTCAGATGCCTGCAAATAGCCTTAAAATCATGTTTCAGGTACAGGGGTGCAAGACAAACAGCAACGGGGTGTTTGGTTTACCCCAGCTCCCATCACCCAGAGCCACCTCCACTTCTCAGATGGGGACACAGGGACACGGTGAGCTGATACATCCCATGCAGACACGTGGCAGGGACAAGAACAGCACATCCCACATCCTGGGGCTGCAGACATCCCTTGCCATTCCCAAACCTCCAAAGCAACAGGTCTGGGAAGGAGCAGGGTCATTCCCAAGACTCAGCACCCCAGCCCTGAGCCTCTACTTCCCATTCACCACTCCCTTCCTCGCCAAGCAAGCACAGGCAGGCCAGGATGGCATCGTCTCTGTTTTTTCAGGTCACGCTTCCCCTTGAAATACCATCACTCGGAGCAATGAAGCTGTCACTTTTTGTATTTTTAGTTTTTCAAACCTTATATTTCATTCCACCGCCAGCTGCTGAAAAGGACGAGCAAAAGGCCAGAGCAGGGAGCAAAAAATCAATACGCTGCAGGAAGACAGAAGATCTGTTTCTATTCTTCATCTCTGATGCCGACTACCCAGGGAACATCACTGCCAACAAGGCTGTGGGCTCCTGCCTTCCTGC
>NW_010322641.1:2438-4194 GCF_000700745.2 Antrostomus carolinensis
CGCACAGAGGGACACTTGCTGCCAGGAAAGGTGCTGGCTTTTTGGAAAATGCTTTTCCTACATGGAATTAAAGGCTGAATGAATCCTACGTGGAGGACAGGCAAAGACAGCCCTCAGGTAGGCAGCATCTTACTCATTTCTCTCCAAATCCTTCTCCTCACCAGCTCCACGGATCAGCTCCACATTTCTCTTCAGGCTTTTCCTCCTCTAACTCATCCTGCATAAACCTCACATTTCTATTTTCCACACCATCCACGGCCCTTCCCTTCTCCACTCAGCAGTAATCACACACCACCCTCCTGCTCTGAGCTTGTCCATTGCCAAAGAGCTCAGTTTTCACCTAATCCCTTTCTCTCCTCATGCTCCCTTCACACGGGGAGCAAGGTCCCCAGAAATATCTCCAAAGCCACCTTGGCATTGTGCTCCTTCAAGCTACCCTGGCTCCTCTGCAAGTGCAAAGGATGCAAAGTCACTCATGCTCAGTCTACTTCATGCTCTGGTGACCTGCTGCCTTGTACAATGTGTGAACGTATTGGAGACCTCCAGACACATCATGCTCTCCTCAACAGGCATGATAAGGAAGCTCAGGAGCTCTCAGAGTGAAATAAAAATGAAGGGATTTGGATCCCGGAGAGTCAAAACATCTCTTGGAAGAGAAATCAGATTCTTTCTCACAAACCATCCCAATCTGAAGGGGTTGGACAGACCTTTCTGCAGCAGCCTAGGGGAAGCTGGTCACAGGAAGGTGCTAGCAGGGGTTTTCCTGGTGGCACTGAGGAGGCCGAGGATGAGCAAGATGCAGGACTAAAGGCTCTCTCCTGTTCTAGGCATCCCTCTTTCAAGAGTTGTGCAATGCATCTAAAATGCCTGGACACTGAGCTTATACAGCAGTTGAATAGGTGAAGTCCTGAGGAACAGCACGATGTGATGGCTGGTATTAGCCCAGCTGGTAACACCATCCATCCATCCATCCGCTCTTTCCATAGCAGCCCCTTCTCAGCAGTAGCCTCCCCATAAATCAGGGGGTGAGGAACACGCACGGAGCAGAGGAACTGCAGAAGCAGCAGCACTGCAGTCATAAATCAGGATCTAATTCAATCTTGCGAGATGCCTCGTTTGATTAATTTATGTCAGCATTTTCCTTTCCATCGGCGGGGGGGGACGGGATGCTGAAACCCTCAGGGCTGGCTGAGACGGGATGCTGAAACCCTCAGGGCTGGCTGAGACGGGATGCTGAAACCCTCAGGGCTGGCTGAGACGGGATGCTGAAACCCTCAGGGCTGGCTGAGACGGGATGCTGAAACCCTCAGGGCTGGCTGAGAAGGGATGCTGAAACCCTCAGACCATGGATACAGTGGCTGCATCCACCTGCCAACCCCAGACCAATGGATGGCAGGGCCACCAACTTCTTCAGGCGATGGACCCGTTTGATAGAAGAAACTTTTTCTAATCCCTTCCCAATGTGGCAGAGACCACCTCTCTGATCCTGGCCTCTTCCCATGTGTAGCTCTCACTGAGAGCATCCAGAACTACTATATGAAGAAACACCTGTCCTTTAAAATGATAATGGGGGGGGAGGATGCTGTTGTTTTTCACAGCTGGAAAACCAAATGCCTGTTGCAACTGTAAAATAAACACAGACCTCACTGAAAATTCAGATGCTGCATCTGAGCCAGAGTTTCCTGAGGGAACAAAATTACCAAACTAAATGAACATGGAGCAAGGAAAAAAAAGATAAACCCACACTACCTGTCCC
>NW_010322641.1:4244-32901 GCF_000700745.2 Antrostomus carolinensis
CCTACGTGTGTTAACTGGTATCTCAAGACAAGAGGGTGTAAAAGTAACATCCACACTGACCCCAGGAGCCTCAGACAGCCCAGCCTTGCCTGGAAAGTGCAAATCCTGAGAGCGCATCACACATCCCAAACTTCTCCCTGCACCACTGATTTATTTAGTACAGAGGTAAGAGACAGTGAGATTGGTACTTGGGCCATCTGAGTTCTCCATTCTCCCTCCCTGCACAAAAATTAGTGAGAGCCTGCAAGAAACAACAGCACATGTTTAATTCAGATTGCTGGAGTCATCTTTTGGGCTTGGCTTATGGAAGGGTGAACTCTGTAAGGAAGGTTTAAATAAATCACTAGGTCAGAGGTGCAAACAGCCCAGGCACTGCATCCTTTTTGGACAAACGATGGATGCAGCTCTTGCTCTCCATGAGCATTCCCCTCTGCCAAAGCCCAGGGCCAAGAGTTAGCACAGGCACTGAGAGAGCTTAACCCAGTACAGCTTGGTTAGCATCAAAGGGAGCTCAGATAAAGCTGCCCATGAGATCCACTGCCTTGTTTCAGAGCAGCCAAAACCTGGCAAAGATCAGTGCCAGGTCCCAGGTTGGAGGACATGGGCTTATCGATCCCCCAGAGCCTGGCAGGGGTTTGCTGGGGCACTGAAGGATGAAGCTGCCCTGACACCACAGCAGAAGAAAGTAGACTGTTAAAAACATGCCGGCTGAACCTGAGGAGCTCTGGGCAACTCTATCGAAGCACCAGAAGGCTGCAAACTGCAGGTTTACACGCTGCCCAAGCATCCCCTTGCTCGCGCGAGGGAGAAGGTGTCAAGATGGCTTGGTGGCCCAGAGACAGCTGTGCCTGCTGGGTCTGTGCGTTTGGGGGGGGGAAAAAAACCCCAACTGGTTTCACTCACATGCTCCATCCCTCAGCACAGCAAGGGAGAGGCCCAGCTAGGGACTGAAAGCCAAAACACACTCCTGGACCTTCGCTAGAGAGGCACCAACGTGATGGAGATGTTTTTACATCTCTCCTCTGCTCTCAGCCTTTGCCACGTGATGTCCAGCTAAACGCTGGCTCTACAGTCAACCATCAGCCTGGGGACAAGGCTGTCTGAGCACATAGCTAATAGAGACACAGCTGGACCACCCCATCTGCCTTCCTCAGCCCTCCCCCACAGCGTCTGTAAGGAGAGAAGCAATCCTAAGGGAAAAACTCAGCCCTTCTCTTTTCACAACCCAGATCAAGGCAGAGAACAACCTCACTGTTGCTGCTCTGGCCCCACACCCTCCTGCTTCAGTATCCTCCCTCTTCACCTCCACTCCCATCAGCTTTAAGCCCTCTCCTGCCAGCACATCACCCCAGGACTCTGCTCCCGCCAGCACCCCGCGGAGAGCCGGCTCCATCGCCCTTGGCCAGGCAGCGGGGAAGGCTCCCCGCCAGCTCCTCCTCAGATGAAACTCCACTCAACCGATTTGTATTCGTAGCAGCAGCACCTTGCAAGGTTTGGAGTGATTTCAGAACATCTTCACTGGCAATTTTCTCAAAGGCCAGTCTTCAAACGATGACAAACCTGCCTTGATCTTCTCCGCTGAGCAGCAGGAGATGGGCTGAGCTTGTCCTCTTAATTGGCGTTACTCTCCCATTATTTCCAGGCTGGTAGAAACCCTGCAGACTCCCTTTCTGGCTGGTGGGCAGAATGGGATTTCCTTGGGACTTAGCAGAGAGCAGTACTCTGAACCAGTGATATCTCAGTACATACCTCCCCGGGGAAGGAACCCGCAGCCAAAGGCTTACAGGCACTGCCATTTCATGCCTGCCTTGAAGCGCAGCAGAGGTGTCCTCTGCCACTCTGCAGCGAGCCAAAGGACACAGCCATCTCCATCAGCCTCCACCATACAGATCAGGAATGCTACTTGATATTCAAGAATGGAGACGGGGCTATCACATCCATACAGGGTCAGGGCACCAGACTAAGGTAATTGCTCAGAAACTCAACTAGCTTTTATATATATTATTCAAATATCATAAGCTGTTTGAGTTGCCGTGGCAGGTAACTCCATGCGTGCTACAGATCACAGCCACAATGTTCCCATCACTTCCCAGGCTGGCACACAACAACATCAGCACCCAACAGCCACCACCAATATCTGTGATCAGGCGTTGGGACAACTGGTCACCAAGTGCCAGAGGTGAGGGAAACTGCTATAAGATGTCATCAATAAGCTGGCTGTGGTAGCCACAAGGTAGGGGTCTGCTTGCCTCCCAGTCCAGCCCACTGGAAAGAAAAATCCTCCAAGTCTGAGAAAAATTGTGGGCAAGGAAAATCCCTTCTGGTACCAAACCATCAGCGTTAAGCTAGAGTCACATCTGCACGGGCAGTGAGGACAAAATGGAAGCATGTTTCCAAAGGTTGCACTACTTATATCGAAAGCTCAGCTGAGTTTGAGACAGACCTCTTCATTTTAAATCAACATAATATTTATGATAGATCACAAGGATTATGGGCTACAACATCATAGCTTGACCCAGCTGAGAACCCAGTTCTGGCTGCTGGCTTCTAAAACTCTATTTTTCTTCTTCTATAGCTTTTGCCAGCCAAGTCTAAGCAAGAAAAAACCCAGATATGGGGAGAGACAGAGAATATTCACACAGTCAAGGCTGTAGGACTGTCTCTGTAAGTTGAGGAGAAGGAAGAGTATTTGAGAGGTCCCGGCCTGGTGTGTGAACCAGAAAAAAAGAAGGTAAATTTTCAGAGTAGATGATGCTACAGACCAAGAAATCTTCCCCTTGGGAACTCTGCCATGGCCACAGAGTTCAATGATGGGGGAGTGGGAGTGCAACTCCCACTTGACTCTCCCTTCATTTCTGGTGCAGCCTGAACACAACAGCACTCCATTTAAAGCAGTTTTGATTTCATAACTATGTGTCAAGTATGCCCAGATACTGCCTACAGGCAACAGGAAAACACAGCATCTGATTTTTTCTTTTAAGAGACGCTGAGTGCTGGAGGATTTCAAGCCCTCTGCCCCTTCCCCAACCACCACCTCTGCCCTGAGCTGCCTCCCTCCACGTTTAGGAGGCTGACTGCGAGGCAGAGTTGAGTTTACATCTCTCAGCCTCAACAATCCCCAGAGTTATATCGTTCCTGTGTTTCCTGTCACCTTCATGCCCTTGAGACAAGGAATTCTGATGAGGTCCACCCAATCATCCTCACTCTAAGTACTGGGAAGAGCAATTAGAGCAGGATGCTTCGCTTCCACAGACCTGTTACTCTGCATGACCCAACAGCTCACCATGAAAAGACAATGTGATGGATATCAACTATATATTACTTATTAAACACCTAATACAGCTTTAACGGTTCTGTTTACTGAAGAGTGTTAATCTTAATGAAAACAATATTTGAGGCAGACTGGCAGGATAATTCTCTACCCTTTTATCCAGGGATCTCAGAATACAGGAACAGTAATTGATCCTTGCAGCACCTCTGTGGGTATTACACCTTTTTATGAGGGTAAACAGAGGCACAGCGAGGTTAAATGGTTTGTACAAAGTGCATTTGCTTCTCTGAGAGCGTTGGTAGAGCAGTCCCCAAGCCCTCAGGAAACCCACAGAAGCATGTCTCTAACAAGAAAGGTCTGTGGCTTTTTATCCCACTTGCCTCTGACAAGCCTGGTTTGAGCTCTGCGATGACAGAGGAGCAGAAATAGCACTTCACAGATATTAGAGATGGAGGAGACCCATAAGGAAGCTCATCATTAGATCAGAAGAGATAAAAACACATCAGGGTTGTAAACCTTTATGCTTTGGCACAGAAGTCAATCACTAACTGACTGAGATTTGCAGAGAAAATCCTTCCCAGGCAAATTATTCTATTAGGCTCTGTGCACCTTTCTCTGAGCTATCTGGTACTGGGAGCTACTGGGTACACCCAAATGGACCAGTATCCCTGATGCTCAGGGGCTGCCACAGCATCTAAGGCACACAGGTACCCCAGAGCATCAGCACCACTCGTGCTACACAGACCAAGGACCGTGGGCATCAGCACGGATGGAGGAAGGAGGGTTGGAGCTCCCTTAGCCCAGAAAAATCACTTTGTTTTCCTTTACAGACAGCCTTTTCAGCCCTGCCAAGCAGGAGAGGGTGTAAAGAGGAAGCACAACAGAGTATAGGGACTATGGCACGTCCTCCAAGTAATTTTCCAGCACTAAGAGTTCACAAGCTGCCTCTAGAGCAGGAGAGATGACAAGGTTCATAATATTTTCCTATTCTTCAAGAGAAATACTTTTTACCATCCCGAAGCCTTCATTATCTCTACTTGGGTCCGTCTCATAAAATTCATAAATCTTTCCCAAAATATCCCCCAGCCAGAAAAGCACAGGTTAGTCTAAATTCTAAGCAATGCACAGACCCTTAATGACAAGCTCCCAACAACAAAGGCACTCAGGTGTCAATCTATCAAACTATGGACTGGCAAAAAAAAGAATACCATCTTAAGAAACGTGGAGGAGACACACAGAGTCAGAGCTGAATCGCCAATTTCATTGGGATAATCACGGTCCAGACGTGTTTGCATTTATGTAAGATTATTTGATTTCCCCCAGCACTAAAAGGTCTTTTATTACACACCACCAGCACCACAACAGCAGCCCTGGAAGGGGAAGGAAAGTCATTTAAATTAATACTGCTCTTGACTTCCATTTCCCCATGTCAGTGGGAGCCCTTGGAGAGCCCCTTCACACCACTGGGCAGGCCTGACACCTAGATGACACCTATATATCTCTGCCTATATCTCTATAGACCAGTCTATATGCATACATACATACATTTAGGCATATACATCTATACACCCAGTTCTTCAGCAGGGATTTAATTTCACCCAGGTATTCTCCTGGTCTCGGAAGGATTTATTCTTTTAATCATACTGTAATGCCTTAGCAGGTGCTCATACATCCACAGAGCAAACCTGCATATTTAAAAGCCTTTTATCTGCTTTAGTGGAACTCTTGTCCCCGAGGCCACAAGCACGTCCATGCAAAACAACAACAAAAAAACCCCAACAAACCCAAAACCAGCATTTAAAATGGGTACACGGAGAGCAGGTCTGGCAAATCTGGATGCTTCCAACATCAGTATCTCAGGAGATGGAGACTGAAACAAATTGTTCTTACCCCAGAGTAATTTCACAAGATTTTATCCATACAGCAAAGTCACTTTCCACCACTGAAAATGATTTTCTGCCATGCCTGCAGATATCACCAGAGCACTCTCTCAGCTACTGCAAGTCTTGCAACTTAAGAAGGGAATCGTGGACATGCAAGTCACGTCCATGTGGATTTAGCTACCACAGCCTGGGAAATGCATCCTCTTACAGCCACAGAGCTGACAACCTGTTAGCATCACCTATTAGCTTGATCCTGGGCGGGCTGCAATCGAACCTGCTGCAGCTCAAGGGTCTATCAGCGAGGAAGAGATGAGGGGAAAGCAGAGACAGCAGCTCGGGGACTGATACACAGCAGGCAAGCCTGAGAGCAAGCAGCAGAATATTTACATGGGCACAGCCTTGCTAATGGCCTTGCAGCTTGAACTCATCTGCTCCAGGTCCTGAGGATATACACCACAATCAACACCAGCTCCACCAGCCTCATCGAGAAATGAATTCCCATCCCTTGGCTAATGCAATAGGAAGTCTAAATAAAAGCTTTCCACGCACTTTGGACTTGTTTACACACAATTCCTGTACGAGCTGTACTGGCTCAGCAAGAAACGGGATAGCAGCAAGCACTGCATCAGGGATAGCTTGTTTGCACATGCATGGAGAAACACATCCAGCAGCCCTGCCTGCCCACGGGCAGCAGCGAGGGATATCCATCATTAGGAAATCAGCAATGAGGGATATCCATCATTAGGAAGTCAGCAACGAGGGATATCCATCATTAGGAAGTCCAGGAATGAGCCTGGACAGACTCCAGTGGGAAAAGAGCAGGTATGCATGGCTGAGGTTTGCAGATCCTGGAGATGCCTGAAAAACAGTGCAGTCCTGGGGAGGAACCCTGCTTTCTCTCACCTCTTACTGCAATGCAAACCTCCCAGCACCTTCCCAGTGCAATGCTGGCACCCACATCCCTCTCCCTGCCCACGCACTGCTCCCAGCACAAAGGCTGCAGCTCTCCCCTTCCCTCCACACACGCTCCCCGTCGCTCAGCCTGAGACGGCAGCATCCCTCCCCTTGTATGTATTTTGCTGGGGAACTTGTAGGGCTTGCCTGGCTAATGAAAAGCTGCTTTGGATCCCCCTTTGGGCTTTTCAAGAAAGATTAGCAAGGTTTCTCCAAAGCAGACATGGCAAGACAGTGTGTTTCTCTAAATACATCAGGGACTTCTCCAGCGCTTGGCTTTGGCAGGGGCTAAGTGCAGTTGTCTCACAAGTTGTCTCCTTGCTTGGGTATACAAATAGGAAGGTGCTGTCAGGCATCGATACGAGGCTGCTGGGCCTTTCCCTCTCCAGGGTGCCAGCACAAATCCAGCCCAGACTAACAGCAAGGGAAAGCTGTTACCTGCTGACAGCTCTGCTGAGGTCCAGCCGCACACACTGAAAACAACGGGGGCTGTGGAGAAGCTTCCCTGCAGAAGATGCTGACCCTGCAGAAGATGCTGACCCTTCCATGGCTTTCCTGACCCTTCCACGGATGAAAGCCAGGCTTGCAGCCCCCACAGGGAGGTCAGCAGAGCCTAGATAATCCCCTGCACGCCACAGAGCCACCAACTCGTCCTCCGACATGTCCTCGTGCTGCAAGACTCGGGAAGGGCCACCCACCACCAATGGCCAGGGAACAGAAACTCTGGCTTCACTCGCCATCTTCTCGACCTGCTAGCCAGCATCAACAGCCTCTCACTCACACCCGGCCACAAAATGAAGCCACACGACCGTGGACAAGCAGGAAAGCTGTGGCAGAGGCTGACCTCCAGCTCTGTGACCTCCTCGAGACACCAGGTCTTTAGGGGACCAGTGCAGAGTCCTAAAACTGGTGCCAGTCCCACTGATAGTTGACTTGTATTTCTCATTTGGAGTAACTGGGGCAAGTGATTAGCTGTCCCAACAGCCCTTACAGGAAGCTGCTGTTGGCAGGGGTAATTGAATGTTATCCCAGTAAAACAAGGGGAACAAGATGTGATAGCCATATCATCTCAAAATAGGCTACACACAGGCCATTCATCCTTCCCTCTGAGGGCCTGGCTTTGTTTGAGCAAGATTATGAACTCCCCTTTAGATGAGCTTCATCATTTCCACATATTTCCCACTGGCCATAGGCAGGCAGGATCAATAAAGATATAATCCAGGAGACAGCTGCAAACACAAAAGTTCCTAATGAATTCCCGAGCAGACAGCCAGCCCAAACACGTGTCCAGTCAGCTGGGAATTTCTGCAAAGCCATCACTCCAACACGCTTAAAATTTCCCCATGGAGGGCAGGACCAGAGGAAAGAGTCAGATGGCTCCCAGTGCATCTTGGAGTCCAGCATTATCCTCGGAGCAATTACTCCACCAGACATCGCTCCCTCTGACCGAGGGAGAGGTAGGAGGCAAAGGAAAGTATATTTGACAAAAAGACTATGGAAATGACCCAGAAACATGGTCCTGGGGGCCTGGCAGGGAAGGAAAGTTGATGTGTATATAAGGATGAGTCAGTAGCCCAGATTGCTTCCTCCAGCAAAGCTGATTCACAGGCTGCACTGCTGGTACCACCCTGGCTTTCCACTTCTTCCTTTTCCTAACTCCTCCTTCTAAAGGCAATTTAGTGTTTCAAAAAGTACATATTGTCCCACCATCTACACAGTTTTACCACAGGAAAAAAAAAAATACACAGGGATTTCTGTGTTCTTAAATTGTACTGGACAAACTGACATCTCTACTGTAGGTAAAAGTTGCACTGAAGGGACAGTTCGAGTTTTATCTCATGATCGTATCCTCTCTTAAGCCACAACCTCCCACAGCTGCTAGTAAGTTAAAAGCCAGTCAGCTCAAATTCACTGTTATTCTGGCAAAACACATTTATTAGTGGGTTTTTCTAGGTTTTTGTAAAATCTTCTTTTGGAAAACACCTAACAAAATTTTCTAAGCCATCTGGGGGCACTCGGGTATTACATTCCCATTCAAACAAAGCACACACCCACAACTCCTGGGTGGGTTTGTAAAACCCTGTTAAACCATCCTGACTTTATATTAAGCCCTTTGCCCCCCCAGAGTACCCAGTAGATCTACTTCCACTATTTAGAGAAACTCCTCCAAGCGATAGAGATCTCTCGTTTCCAAAAGCTAAAGGAAGAAGATGCTTATCCCAGCCTCCCACAAGTCCTTTTTGTGCACACACAGAACTGCAGACATTTCCCCAAACACTCCCATCTCTCATCCACATTCACAACAGCTAAAGAGGGGCAACGCTTCCCTGATGGGATGTCTGGTTAAAGAAACGTGCTCAATGGACTACCAGAGAGCAGACTGATATACACTATATATATATATATATATATATATGCATAAATATAGAGAGGCACAGCACAGTTACAGGGGTCTGCCAGGAGCAAGAATAAGTACAGAGGAATTTGAGTAAAGCCCTGCAGCTAAAGGTCCAAAGATCTTGTGCTCATGATAAGTAAAATTAAAGAAAGCACCTCTGGACAGTGCTAGTTCAAGGCAAAGCAGATAGAAATCCGAGAGGCCTCATGTTTTCCCATGAAATGCAGAGGTTAAGCAGTATATGCATGGCCTCCAGCCCTGGGTTATGGGCAATGATGGGGTTTGTAGCTTTTTGCTTGCCAAGTCCTTCCTAAACCCCCCAGCAAAGCCCAGACTCAGGTCTCAGAGAGTAAATACTCCACTTGGTAAAGATAAATTTGAATGGCCAAGTGACTCGTATCACGCAGCAGGCTTTGCTACCACTCCCGCTCCCCTAAAAGTTTACAAATGATGTTACTGGTGGCAATGGATCACTGGAATCAATAAACCCTCTGCTGCAGTTTGTATTGAGCTAATAAAAGCACTCAGCACACGGCGCCAGCCCTGCTTGCAAACACTTGCCTCTGATTGACTTCAGCCGCTCCTCGGTTAAACAGCGCAAGGATTAGGGGAGCGGGAGGTGACGTTAGCACAGGCACCGAGGTCCTGAGGCTGGTACACCAGCTTCAAACCAAAGGGTCAGGGAGATCAATTCTCAAATAGCATGGATTATCTGCTGTTTCTTAGTACCATCCCTCCCAGGCTCCCTGCAAACTTCATTAACGCTGATTTGCCAAGGTAGGTGACGGATGTCCCAGCTCTGGCCAGTGGGCATCACTCCTGCCAAGGAGTGATGTAAGTGTGAGTGATGCAAGATGTGAGTCAGGGAGCAGAGCTGCTCAGAGACCTGCCACAGGCACATGATAGGTATGATTCAAGTGGCAGGACAGGACCCTTCAACATCAAACACTTTCTCTACTATTATAGGTGTTGTTGTGACTTTTATTTTTTGAATGGCCACAGTGTGCCTGCAGTGACAGCTCGTGCACCTCGCAGTACTCAATTTAGCTGTATGAATAGGATTAATTACCGAGTGATTAAATGACTTGCTCAAAGTCAAAACAAATCAGTGGCAGTGCCAGAAAAACAACCCAGCAGTCCTGGCTCCCGGTCCTTCACACCTAACATCACATCACACCATTCCAGTCGCCTGCTTGGTTGATATTTATTGATTTAATTGCGTTCAACCATCAGTCTTCCCTGCCCTGGGTTGCAAGACTCGAGTAAAGCAGATCACAAAGTACCCAAAGCTAAAGGAGGCTCACCCAGCTGAAAAGGCTCCTTTGTCATTTGCTCCTCTCCAAAGTTTGCTGTCAAGAGCATCTGGGCATTTGGCTGGATCACTCCCTGATATATGAGGAGCATGTTGAACATGTGCTGCCTGCAGTTGGTACAAGGTTCTTTGTCAACCCAAGCATTGCTTAAGTGCCCATAATAGGGAACAGGTTGCCCAACAGTTCCTCCTCCCCGATATTGATTATGGGGATATAATACTCCATAGAACAGCAGCAGCTGTCTTTCACCGGCTGGATATTACGCATAATAAAGCACTGCAAGTTCCTTCCCTCATGCAGTTATTACTCGATGCACCACAACGACTCCTGCAAACAAGCTGTGCTGGCTCAGACTTGCCGCAGGCATCCCTAACTTAAAACAAGCACGCGGCAGGGACCAGCTCTGTGCCGCAGGGACTCGTAACAGTGACAGCCCATCAAGTCCAGCATCCTGGATAATCCCTAGGGATCTGGAGAAAATATTCAGGAATCTGTATAAAAGAATCTATACATCTAAAAAGGCAAAGAGAACAGGCAAGATCCTTCGCTCATCCTGATCATATTTATGATAACAACATAGAGAATCAACTCTGCAGTGACCAGCATCGCAGCAGCCGAATCGACTCCTGTGTTACACAAGCCCTGCACCCCATCCACTCCCCTCCAGTTCTGAAGCCTGAAAAACTCTCTAATTCAACATACAAGCAGGTTTCAATTTGACTTAAGCAAGCTCTTGGCTTTAGTCTTACAAACACAGACCTCTGCATGTCCGGAATGAAAAACAAGCGGAGGGTTTCAGCGTGGGTTCCCTCCTGCCTTACTCCAGCACGCTCCTTCTCCTTACAAAGCACACTACACGTATTACAGCAACAGCTGGAACGAGAGGCTTTTGTGCAAAGTTCAATACACACACAGAGGAACAAAATCTTTTATCAAACCTGCCTGCAATCAGAGAAGAAGAGTGAGCAAAATGATGCACTGCTGGGGAAGAGAGAAGCAGAGTGTAGAACAATTTGCTGAAGGTCACACAGTCAGGGCTGCGGCAGAGCAGGGACGAGCCCCGAGTCCCAGGTCGATTCCTCAGCCTCACCACCTTCTAGCTCCCATATACATTGGTTTTTACATCTTTTTTTACTCCTTCCTATAGGTTCTGAAGCCACGCTCCTTGCCTGGAGTGATCCTCCCAAACCTCCTTCCTCTCAGGGGATGGTTCTGCCTGCACAACACCACCAGCCTGGAAGCCAAGACCTTCAAGCAACTAAATGCAGAAGAGTCTGAAGGGAAGTGCTTGGGCACCTTAACCACCTCTGCTCCTCTGATTTTTATTAACAAATGGTTTCCATAACCAATATGATTTCTCTCAGGAAGCCAGACAGTGCTGGCCAAGGACACAATGTTGCTGGATTATCCCATGGGAAGGACCCCATCCTAACTCCTCCACATCCCCACGCTTGCCCCTGGATGGATGAAAGCAGCCCTGAGCCACGGCTCATTTTGCCAGGCTGTCACTCACCTCATTGCTCATTACAGGGAAATGAACTCCGCTCCCAAACGTCCAGGGGACGGAGAGTAATTGGGTTCTGTGCAGCCTTTTCACTTAATTTACTCAAGTTGTATTTATTTCTTACAGAATTAGGTTTTAGCGGTTGATGGACAAGTGATCAGAAAGAGACAGAGGCAAATGGATGGGATAATAAACTTGGATAGAGAAAAATGATGTCTCTCAGTCTATCCTTTTTTCTTTCCCTCTCTGTCTCAGTCATCTCCACCACTCTTTCATCCTTTTACTAAGGAACATGGAGGGCTGTTGCTAAAAAGCTCTGCTTCATCACCATGTGGCTTTGTAAAAGGTAACCTTATTATCTAAGTTCATCCTGATATGGAAAAAAAGGATATTTAGTGTGGGTTAAAGCATTCCAGCAGAACAATCTGCTGAATTTAATGAAATCAAAACATTTGCAAGAACCTATTGATTGTGTTGACATTTGCAGTGCAAAATTATCAAAATGTTATTTTTGATAAGGTTGAAGTACTTCATTTTCATATATTGTAATTATATCTGATATCCTTATGCAGAGAAATTCGGAATATAATAAAAAAAGCTAGAAGAAATTGCCTCAACTTGCCAAAATGAACTGTGCTAGCTAACATCAGGACTTCAGAAGACTTTCTTATGCTGACACTTGGAGCAAAGCAAGACCCCAAAAAGGAGTAGCCCACCCTGTGCCACCTCATTTTAAAACCTCTTCCAGCAGCACAATCCTGCTCCAGAAAAGCAGGAGGAAGGAGAATGTCATGGGCTAATTAATCTCTGTTATCTCCACCCCAGCAGGCAGGGACAAGCTTTGATGGGCTGAACATCAGGATCTCACATCTCTGATGGTCTCAACACCCTGTTGTGCATGATCCTGCGATGTGAAATCCCTTCTCAGGGTTAATACAGGATCTTAAGAGTAGCCACCAGCAAACCTGGTGCCACCATCACCTTGGTTTGGGATGGCACAAGGGGCAAGAAGAAGAGCACACACAGCTTCCCCTCACCCTGTGGCATCATAAATTATGCAGCTGTCTTCATCCATTATTCAGCATAACTTATTTTGAACATTTAGATCAGCAGTTTGTGTGAGGGGGAAAAAAAAATAGAAGTGGAAGGGAAAGGGGGAAAAAAGGAATTAAGTGAAGGAGAGAGGGAAGCGCTGGAACGGACAGTCTGGTCATTAATCAAAGACGGGCAGCGAGATGACAGGATGAGAAGGAGCAGCTGGAAAGCCACTTAAGTAATAACAGGAGCTCCAATTCCCCCAGCCTTTGAGGAGCAGAGGGTGAATGAAAAGCCTGTGCGTACACTGCTTTAATGTTATAAACAGCTTTAGCCTCTCTTTCTCCCAGAGCCCCTCGCACACGTGACAGAGAGCAGGGCTGTAAGGAGGGGAGATCAGCAAACAGCTTCCCCCCGTTCACAGCCCCTCCAGCAAACACCCGGGGAAGTAAAGCCTGCAGATGGCCAGCCTGTATCCAGCCAAAAGATGCTTTCCTCCTAAAATTCAGGGCAGCCCTGCCAGGGGTGAGGACACCAGCCCACATCTGCCAACCTCAGCTCACCAGCCAGCCCCATTTTCTGACTCTCAAATGCTTGCCAACATTGAAGTTTCGATGTCTATTAGCATATTACACCACAACTAATAAATTGAAGGAAATAGCAACTTGCCCAGCAGACATACCCCAAGCTTGAGACTAGTGAACTCAATGAATAAATTGCTTATATTAATTATTCACTCAAATCTAACATGGACAGCACTGCTCAAGAGCAGCTGCCCCAAAGCCACAGCGTTACCAGCAGCTCCAAGGTGCTCGGGGGTAAGACAGAAAATCATGACCAAGACAAGCCAGGTCAAGTTATCCACGAAATATCACTTACTGCAAAGAGGAGGTACTCCTGGTTTGCAAAGTCTCCCTTTGCCAAGGAACTGGCAGGTTCTCTTGCACCTTTGTCTGCATCTCAAGGGGCTTCTCCAACACTCATTCCCAGTCCTTTGGGGAGCAAGGAGTTACCATACCCTGGTGCTGCAAGATCATCACACAGGAACGAGTCATAGAGTTGGGTTAGGAGTGTTTGAAAAAAAAAAAATCACAGAGTATTTACAGAGGAAATGCAAGCTATTCTCTGGAAGAAATCGATAAAAGTTTTGTTTTGTGCCTTTCAAATCTGCAGGGGACCATCGGATCCAGCTAGGAAGAGCAAGTTTTGTTTGCAGCTGAAAGCAAAATGTTTTCTATTGTCCAATTATCATGACACCTGAGGAGCTCGCTAAAAACCAAATACAAATTCCTTTCCCACCACCACACGTGTTGGGAACACAGCATGGTAACCACTTGCATTCCAGGTTGGCACAGCAGGACCATGTCCCAGCCAAATGCACCAGGACTGCCACCAAAGCTCAGTGTGAGCAAGGCCAGCTCTGGGAAAGCCACCAGCACTGTCGAGCAGAAAGCAATTTTGTCCACACGTGCCCCTACGCTCACGTTTTTCTGGGTCATAGCCCTGGAAAGGCAACATGCAGGATGGGGAAGGGACCAGCAGGTTCTGAGAGCCTTTGCCCAAGCAAGCAAACACTGAAATGAGAAGAGGAAAGCTCCAGGTTCCCATAACTCTGCAGCTG
The DNA here is from genome assembly GCF_000700745.2 of Antrostomus carolinensis. Classification (NCBI taxonomy): domain Eukaryota; kingdom Metazoa; phylum Chordata; class Aves; order Caprimulgiformes; family Caprimulgidae; genus Antrostomus; species Antrostomus carolinensis. The sequence goes on from NW_010322641.1 coordinate 18,224, forward strand.
CTCTGCTGTCAGGACTGGCAACGCTGGAGCATGAGAGCAATGACCCAAGCAGCCAGCCTGCCTGCACAAGGGCTGCAGCTCCTCTCCCAATGGCAACCAATTAGTTGGCTTTGGAAAAACTCGTGAGAGAGGAGAAGCAAGGTGGGAGATCAGGTAGCTGGACCACTTTGTGCTCCCCACCAGGATGGGGCCATTGATGGGACCTGGCTGGAGATATTAATGTCCTGGAGCAACTCATCCCAGCGCCTGCCTTGGAAGAGCATTTGTCTGCTGGTTGAGCCATTTTTCAAGTTGTCACCACCACTTTCACAAAGAGTTACCAAGGTCTCCTTCTCTCCGAGTAACCCCAGAGGAGAAGATGCTGATGGTGTTTCACTCGACAGGAACATTACAGCTAGAAAACCAGTTACCTTCAGGGGAGACACAGCATGGAGCCCCATTACCACTAAGGTCTAAATGCTGAGCTCAAAATATCATTCCTCTCACCCTGATGATCTGTCGAGTTAATCAGCTCTCAGTTTGCCATGAGACACGCTTCATCCCCACACCTCCCCTACTCTCGTTCCTCTTCTTCTCAGTTCCCAGGAAACTCAATACAATCTAAGCTGACATGCAAAGCTTTAATGAGACCAGATGGTTCCATAAAATATAAATGCAGTGATAAAAATCCCAGCATACTTCCCAGCCATTAACTTTGGATCTACCCTGGCAAGGAAGGATTCAACCATGCTTCGTTGAAGCGACAAGCTTGCCACCCTCCTCCTGCAGATGAATCCATGTACTCTCTCTGTGCCTTTCATCTGAGCAATGCCAGAGGTCTCACCACCTCTTTATGGTCCTCCAGCCCCTTCTGAAGGTCTGGTCTGCCAAGAAGCTAATGTGCTACCCAGTTCTTCCTCAAAAAAGTGTTACAAAGGGAGAAAAGCGAGAAAGCTTTTCAAAAAAATGTCACATTACCAACAGTTTCATTTGCTCTAGTAGAAAATTTTTGGGTGACACAGAATAGAGTAGATCCTTTCATGTCACTTAAAAATATCAAGAAAATTTCATAGATTGAAAACTAAATTAAGACTAAAATTACCACACAATTTCACATGGTAATTTTTTGCTGGCATGGAAATGATCGTTCCTTGCTTTGGTAGTGAACAGATAATTCCAGACTTCAAAAGCTTATTTCAGCATTAAGTAAACTTGTTAAATTAGTGGTTTGAAAGTTGTAATAAACTACCTAGATGAATATGACATGGCAAACAGCACGGCTTTTAGAAAATAAAGTCACACCTCTCTAATCTATTAGAGCTCTTTGAGAAAGGCAACAATACCTTTGAGAAAAGCAGGTATAATTTATTAGGCCTTCAAAAATGCCTTAATTAATAATAACCGGTACCCCTGAAGAAGCGGCAGGCTACAAAGATGAAATCCACCTTCCTGCAGATGCCTTGTGAAGGGATGTCATTTGAACAAGGAATTTGCAGCGTAAAGTACACAAACCAGACAGCAGCTGGAGAAGAGCAGCAGCTTGTCAAAAGCCATACAAAGCAGGGACGTGGGAGAGTGAAAAATAAAAGCCAGATCTCCTGAGTCACGGCTCTCCCACCCCTGCACCAGGCAGATCCTAAGCACAACAACATCTCCATGACAAGGAGGACATATGATAACATGCACGTCGGCTGGATTCAAGCCACCATGGTTGAGAAAAATCATGGTTTAACAACCCAAACCCATGTCCCAGATCTCCTGCAGGTGCTACAGCTTCACCCTTCCTTCCACCTTCAGGCAACTGGAGCTTTCTGTAGCCATCCTGGATGCAAGCAGCAAATGGGCAGAGAGATGGAAAAGAAAGCAAGCAATATCTAAAAAGATGAGAAGTTGATAGGAGATTAAATCAGCCAAGCTGGGGTGAAGTTTTAAATGGCATGGGGGGGAAAAAAAGGTGTCAAGTTTGAAGCATTTGTGTTACAAATGCTATTCATTTTAGGCAGGAGGAGAGGACTGTGGGAAATTCAACATTATCTAGCACAGGCAATTAAGAAAACAATGACAGCTGAAATTTAATACAGACAAGTACAAGGTAATGCCTATCAAAAGCAACATTTCCAACAACTCATACACACTGATGGATTCTAACTTAATTGTAACCACTCAGGGAAAGAAAAAAAAAAAACAAAACACGACACATCACTCTGGACAACTTTACAAAAACATCTGATCAACAGACAACAGTGGCCAAGAAAGCAAGACATGGTGAGAAAGGGAGAGAGAACAATAACTGAAAATATTGTGATGCTATTGTGGAAGAAAACATTCTCAATTTCCAGTATCTTCTTCAGCATCAGCTACACAGATGTATATATAAGGGATGGGAAGAAAAGACAAACAAGTCTGATCCTAAACACATTTCCATACCAAGTGAAAAAAAAACCTGGGGTTGTATCAATCAAGAAGAGGCTAAAAAAAGGAGAAAAACAGATTGCAGAACAAAAACCCAAGGTTAAGTGGTGCCTTTTATTCAACCTCCCTTAATAAAAAGTGCACATTCACTGACACTGAAAGCCAACAAATTGGGAAGTGATAGATGACATCTCAGCAGAAACACCCAAGCTGCTCCAGGAGCCTTTGCCACGAGCTACCAGCGATGCATACGGATTATCAGGTTTTGTGGTAACACCAGATGCGAGCACAAATATTAGAGCCCCAAGAGCTGCTTGTAGGATAAAAATCTATTAGGATCCGAATAGAGGCCAAAGCAAAACCCCTGGGAGTCTCTGCCATTTGTGGGTTTGGGCAGCCTGGTGTTTATTTAATGACAGCTCTTTGTAGAGGTCTGAGGCCAATTACCAATGGCCTGGAGTTAGGAAAGAAAAATTTCCCTTAGTTGTCCCTTGGGAGGATTTTCCCCCCCTTTGCTCACGAGGAAGCCAAGTACCAGAGCCATCCCCACCACGACTGCTGCTGGAGGCAAATCAAGCCATGCTGATGATGACACAGGCGCTCTGGATAGTAGATTTACTTGGAAAGGATGGAAATCAGAGTGAAGAACTTGGCCTTTCATCAGGAAACATGCTCCTCGCAGCCTGCGGGCGAGGAACAGCCGCCGGCAGCAATAGCAAGGCTCAGCAGCATGAGGCACTATTGATTCAGCTGACAGACAGCAAAAAAATAAATAAATAAAATACCACTGGCCTGATCTGACCCAGAAGAAGACACAACACAGCTTAAAAAGGACTGGGTTATTCAGTGCCATTTATAGGATGGCTGCACGGGTAGATTAATAAGGGCAGCATCTCGTCTGCAGTGTGCAAAGAGCTGGTGGGAGGATGAGGAGGATCCACGGGATAAGGGCATTACGGGAACCCTCCCATCCCATCCCATCCATCCCTCTAACATAGCAGACTAGAGGAAGAAAACACTTTCCTTTTCCAGTAGGACACTTTTAATTCCTAAAGTGTTGACAACCTCAGTCAGGAGGCAGCTCAGCACGTGTTTACAGCGAGCTGGGATTCGCAGCCACGCTCTGCCACCGCTCATAACCAGGGGTGGATGTGAAGGGCAATCCGAGCACATTTGCAAACAGATTTAATAATAAGGGGCTGTCTGCCTCGATGTGTCAAGCTATCTGCAAGTACTGCAAAAGAATATCATCCAGTGTGACATAATGCAAAGCAGGATAAGGTCATTTGCTTTGCGTTCTTCTGTTTTTAAAGCATCAGGAAAAAAATTCTTTTCAAAATAGAGCTTTCACAGAAACATGACCAACTGCCTGAGGAACGGCTCGAGATCGAGCCTTTGATATTCAAAATTAATCCCAGGAGGACGAGGCGCAATACGTTCCCTTTCCCTTCATCCATTTCCAGGCTGGAGATATCTCTCTCTCCCATTAACTCAGCTCTCCCCCTCTTCCCTTATCCCCCAACCAGGTTTTCTGCACAGGCTCAGAGTTCATCTCTCTCTTCCCCCTCCCCCCGCCGCCCCGAACCATTGATCTAAATGAAGGGTCTGATCCCACACTCCTTACTCAACGGGGATTTTCAGCTGAGTGAAACCTTCACGAGTGAAATCTTAAAGATTTTTATCATCTTCACAAAGCCAAATGCCACAAGTTTACAGCCAAAAACACTCAAGGTGAAATTAAGATAAGTAGGGACTCCTACAGCTTTCACCTTCAGGAAGAAACACCAACAAACCCGAGGAGGGAGGGAGCCTTTAATGACAACTCCAACAAGTTATTTAGCTCAGATCTATTGAGGATTTAAACTGGGATCACTGCAACACAGGCAAACAAAAACCTTGCATGTGGGGAATGTTTCAAACCACACTTTGCTTTTTTCTTTCGCACCTCAGTGACCTTCCAAGCTGTCCTCTACCTGCCAACCACGTTGCCTCTCTCTACCTAGGCACTGTCCATCCTGCCACTACAGGCATCTTCTCCATGGAGCTCATCTTGGGTGGGAAGCCACCAGAGGGGATGGGAGCCCCATAACGTGCCTCCCTCTGACACTCTCCAGTGCTAAACCACCACACATGTGCCCAAAACCTTGTCACTGAGTGTGGTTGGACATCCCTAGTGCATCCTGGTCCCCTGCCATGGGGGACCAGGGGGAATACACAAGTACAAGCCACAGCGAGGCCCCAGGGAAGAGCTGAATTGAGGGAGGGAAGTTAACTTTGCAAAATACAAACACGCCTGATGGAATGAGGCAGAAGAAATGGAGCCCTGGTGACAACGTCTCAAAACGTGTAAACATCTGGTAATGGTTATCACTAGGGACACCCAGTAACTCACCCAGCACTGACGGCAGCAGAGATGCTCGTGGAGGTGTTGAGGACAGGGTAACGCATAGCCAAGAGGCAAAGCTGTCTACCAGTTGCTGAAGTGGGCATGGGAAGTCACAACACACAAAGCCAAGCTTCCTCACCACCCCAGCGCAGCGGTGGGGAGGTCCTGCTGGGAACACACCAGGGTCTCTTGCAGGCTGTGTGCCTGGCATGGTACAGAAGCAGCAGCAGAACCATGAAGGGAAAGGGTAGACTGGTCCCAGATGAAGACTCACCAAGTTTCTCTGCTACCTAACCCTTGGCTAGCTCCAACATTATCAATAACTGCTGTGCACAACTGAATCAAAAAGAAAGTAAAAAAAAAATCTACAAGTAAACTGATATTCCAAGAAAAAACCCCAGACATCAGTAACGCTGCTGAGCTTTCAGCTGAAATCTGCCTGTGGTGACTGACTTAAAGCTTCCAGCTAAAGAAGGACCCACAGCACCAGCACGGTGCTCAGCTCAACAACATCCTGTCTGCACTCCCCTGCCCAGGCTGCAGAACACCACCACAGCTCTTGGGTTTGAGCCACAGAGCCAGGAAGTTCACAACAAGCACCTGGATGGGCTGTTATCCTGACCCACCGAGAGCAAAAACTCTCAGGAGGCTTTGGGAAGCAAATGCCATCAGTGTGGCTCCTCTGGTTGATGCAACCCAAGGGTTTGCAGCAGTTGGCACTACAGCCGTGTCCATGGCCACCAAACTGTATGGTTAATCCATTCAGGTAGAGCAACACAAACCCCAAACACAGGCTGAAGGGTGACTTAAGTCATTTAATGATACAGGAAGGTGTGCTGTGCACATGGGCTGATGGTGCCCACCTTCAAGGAAGATGACATGGGGACAAGGCATACCCAACACGCTCTCTGGCCACCTGAGCTCACTGTTCAGCCCCAAAGCAAAGGGCCTTGACCTCGTCTCCTTGCACAGCACTGCCAAAAACCCACAGTCCCCCCCGCACACCCAAATCTACCCCATGCCCCTGCTTCCCAAAGGTCCTCCAACAGCACAGCCGTCCTGTTTGGGCTCTGTTTAGCTCTGCAGAGGAGACCTATCCTATTTAACAAGCGTGTTAACATAACATACAAAACCCTCCAGCTCTCAAATTTCTCAGGAGCCCCAGAGGAGTACAAGAAATTCTTCTTAATTACAATGCGCGTGTTAAATAAGGACACCAGAAAGCAGCGGTTTAAAATACCTGGAAAAGGTTGTGAAGACATCACCACTGCTCCTGTTTGGATTTAAAGGGTGGTCACCATATCTAAGGGCTGTGTAATCCCCAAGGCTTCAAAGAGGTTGATGTTACGACAAATTCAGCAAGATTCACATCTGAGGGGGCTTCAAACATGGTGGGAAATTTAAAGCTGTGGCTGGAGAGAGATGTGTGATGCTGCAGAAGATGTAGCCCCTGACACAAAAGTTTTAACTAAATAATTACAAGCAAGTCACTATTTCTTTCACAACAGACAGAGCCCTTGAAAAACTAGTGGCAATGCCACCGCAGCCCCGGGCTCATTCGTCATCTGGTGAGTAATCACTCACCATCACAGGAGTTTAACCCTGTCACAGGAGACAGCAGCTCTGTCACTCCCGGTGCCAAGCAGGACAGCTGTGTGGGTACCTGTCTGTGCAGATCCACACCAAATTCCTGCAAAAAGTGGATTTTTCCAGAAGGCACAGGTGTGTGCGTGTCCCTGTGTGCACACAGAATCATAGAATGGTTTGGATTGGAAGGGACCTTAAAGCTCATCCAGTCCCACCCCCCCTGCCAGCAGCAGGGACACCTTCCACTAGACCAGGTTGCTCAAAGCCTCATCCAGCCTGGCCTTCAACCCTTCCAGGGAGGGGGCATCCACAACTTCCTTGGGCAACCTGTTCCAGTGTCTGACCTCCCTCACAGTGAAGAACTTCTTCCTAATATCTCATCTCAACCGCCCCTCTTTCAGTTTAAACCCATTTCCCCTTGTTTTGTCATTAACTGCCCTTATGAAAAGTCCTTCCCCAGCTTTCTTGTAGCCCCTTCAGGTACTGGGAGGCCGCTATAAGATCTCCCCGGAGTCTTCTCTTCTCCAGGCTGAACAGCCCCAACTCTTTCAGCCTGTCCTCACAGCAGAGCTGCTCCAGCCCTCTGCTACCTTAAACCCATCTGGCTGGTGGGATGCACACCGTGACCTGGATGGGTCTAGCCCTGCTCCTCCCCAGAGTGCTGCCACTTAGAATTTGCTAATTAAGTCCTGTTAATGAATTCCCTCCGATGCCTGTTCACAGCACATTTGTGCTCCCCCTCTGCCAGCGCTCTCACCAATCAGTTGGCTGTTGGGAACTTGTCTGAAATCTGAGGGATCGCGCCAAGAAAGCCCATTTTGGCTTCATGGTCACGAACACTCAACGCCAGGAGCACAGCTTTAACATTGCATCCATCTAAGGAGGGAGCAATCACAACCTGCTTGGGACTCTGTCTGGGGCAGGAGAACAATAATATGACACATTATCCATTTTTAATCAGGTCATTTTATGGCTCCAAGTTTCTACTCTCGAGCAACTACCTACAAACAAGCTACAGGTCAAGTCCCACTAGCAAAAATTACCCAGCTACAGCAACCAGCTCTAAAGAAACCATAGGAAAGTGGGTGGTGGATGAAAAAAGCAGCAGAGAAGGTAAATTATTTGCACAGATAACCACTGAGCCCTTCTCATGTTCTCCACCACTGATCCCCATGTAGAGCTAACACGCAGGCAAACAAGAGTAATTCGGATATACACTCAGATGACACTAAATACGCCGGTTCCTTAGACATTTCTTTTCATTCCCAGGATGTCTCAACATCTCAGCGTGGTAATTCCCTAGTGATTAACTTCTTTCTTTATTGAGAAAGAGGAGAGAGGTTTTCACGAGCGCGACTGTCGCTCGGCATCTCTCACCGACAGCGAGACGGGGATGATGTGTGACAAACGCTCTGTGCCGATGGCGAGTGTCACCTCCAAAGGGAGGTACCCCTGGCTGAGGGGGGGTCTGACTGCAGAAACAGCTCCCAGTTAAATGATACTCAGCATCTGGGCTCTTCCCCTCCAAATACACACCAAAAAAATATACAAGAGCATTAGACAAAGTGCATGAAACACTTTGCAGGAACAATGGGACACAAGGTTGTGATGGTGACACACAGCAAAGCCACAGAGCATCCCTCTGAGACAACCCTCCACAGACACCAGGGGAAAGGACCCACTGGCAGCCAACGTGAGAGGAGAAAAATCTAATGGAAACGCTGATAGAAATGCCACACAGGCAATGGGAAAGCTTTGCAGCTGGTTCCCCTGCCTTCCTAAAGGGTGGTCAGGGCTTCTCCTGAAAAGAAAGAGGAGGAATGAGAAATGCTCCTGCTTAAAATGAATAAAATATGTCACTCCTGATCTTGTAGCTATTAAATCACTAGCTATACAATTATTTAATTATGTAGCAGCAATAGAAGGGGGAAAGGGGGAGATGGTATTTTTCCTCCTGAAAACTTCAATTTGCTACCTCCAGAAAATAATTACTCGATTCAAACATTAAATAATTGAGACATTCATTAGCAGTCCTATTGTATGATTAGCACAAGGAAGGTACCATTTAAAGACTGAGAAATTGATTCACCAGGGAAAACGAAAACCAACCTTAATGGGCTAAATGAGAACGCAGCTCTGAGGGCTGCCCATCTCAGCAGAGGGTGGAGGTAGGTTGCCACCAAGCCCACGAGAGCTTTCCCACGTAGTGGCCCCACAGATCATGGCTGGGGCTGACAGTGCCTCCAATTCAAAGCATCCCCAAAACTCACAGCACTGGATTCAGACAGGGTGCTGGTTCCAGCAGCTCAGAGACCTGAGCTACACCTCACCATGAACCTTGTGTGAATTCACTGCTGCTGCAACAACCAGCTACCAAATAATGTGACATGGGAAGCAGGAAACCTTCATCCCTTCAGATACAATCAAGCAATTTACAGTGTCTGGGAAAAAAAAAAACAAAAACAAATAAAAACCCAAAACACAACACAAAAAACCAACCCTGTTTCAAACATGCTTCTGCTCAGCACGAGATGGGGAGAAAGCAAAGCAGGGGGGACAGGGGAGAGCAGCTCCTGTAAAAGCAAGAGGGCAAAGGCAGCACGGAAGGGAAAGCAATTACAAGCAATTATTGGCAGAGGCTGCCATGTGGAAACACTCTCATTGTTTAAAATTTGACCCACTGTGAATATCTTTCTTAAAATGGTTATTGCCTTATCCTCTCGGATCTAAATAGCGCTCGCCACACTCGGCTGCTCTAAGGAAGACAGAGCAGCTTTCAGCAGCGGCTGGTGAACGCAGAGGATTTTTTGGGTGGGTCATTATTTCCCTCCCACCCCACCTCACAGAGTTCCCCCAAGGGCTCAATGGAAACACATCACTGCCTGAAACCCAGGCAAAACATCCCTGCTCCATCCCACCCACTCCCTTAGTGGGGTCACAGCCGCACCACGCAGCGCAGCATCCCCCCCAGACAGCATTTTGGGGGAAAAGGCCACGGATAGGACACGGATCACTCAGCTCTTCCTGCGGAGGAGGCGTGTGGGAAGGGAAGAGCACAGAGCAAGCTGAGCTGCTGCAAAAGCCCCTGACTGTGGGACAAGTCGGCTGTGATCCTTCAGCCCTGTCTATTCCCCTTGAACAAGCAGGGAAACCAGGGAGTTTGAAATCCTAGACAAATTATTTCTCCCCAATATAAGTCTGGAGTTGAAAACTGCAAAGAGACATCTTAGAACTCAGCGTTTTTATAACTTAGATCATGAGATTGCTTCTTTTATGAGCTGACACTTGCAAATACATATTTTTTTTCCCTTGGAAAATACCATGACATCTACAAAGATGGGCTTTCCTAAGTGAGGGAAAGGAAAGACTTGTCTTCATCTTCCTTTGAGGAATTCACAACCCCATCTTTCACTAAAAATTCAGGTTCTTCCCGCAGCTCAGAGACTCTTGAGGTGGAGCATGAGCTCCTGCAGCAGCCTTCGCAGCCCTCCCCAAAACTACATCAGTGTCATCTCCAAACGATGCCACCGGCACAAGAGCAGCAAGATCTCAGCACAATAAGGCGCCGTATTGAACTGAAACAGTCGTGGAATAAAAGTAGCCATGTTAATCTTGTCTCCATTAAAAAATAATAATGGATCAAAGGTGGCCAAACAGAAAAGGACAAAATCAGCAGAGGATTGCTTTAATTATTACCTTCAAGCTTGGAGGAAAAAAAAAAAGAAAAAAAAGATATTACAACCAAGAGCACACACAAAAGAAACTATAAAGGCAGTACTTGACAGTGCCCCTTTAATTAAACTGCTCTGAATATCATCACCAATGGACCTTTGGAATTTAAAGCCAATTACAGCCTAAATACAAAAGTTACCTGCTCACCATGAAGCTCGTGCAACACCTTTCAGAAGTGAGCTTGGTGCACAGGGAAGAGCTCTTCCTCTGTGAAGCACTTTGATGGAGGTAAAGAAAAAAGAAAAAGAAAAGGTTCAAGAAGATCCCCCATTAGGCTGCAATTATGGGTCCAAAAATGCCCACTGTACCCTGCAACCCACACAGGGGTCACCAGCCAACAGATGATGGACCTTTAACCCAAGCTGGTGGAGCTTTCTGACTTGGAGGGAAGCCTCACAGGGCTGCTGAAGAATTAAATATTCAGATTATAGAGGCCAGCATCTCAGTGTCTCGCCCAGACTCATGCTGCACCACTCTGTGCCCCTGGAATCCAAGCTTTCAACTCCAGCCCAGGAGAAACTCAAGCCTCCGGAACAAGCTTCCCATCACAGTGTTTCCAAATGAGACTCTCCACTGCTCACCAACCCAACAAGGTCCAGGAAATCCTTTCCTTTGGAATTGCAACACAAGCTGCTGAGCTCTGCCATTGCCAGGGATGCAGCTCTACCTACAGCAAGACCTGGGACAGTGGGATGTGCCCCAGCTCCTGCGCATCCCTCCCGTGGCCTCTCAACAGGCAGAAGGACACAGGTACCAACAGGATAACGGAGAAAAAGAAAGAGCCCTGCAGCTGGGGGTCAAAGGCAGGCAGCCTGTCTGCTGTCTCTGCTTCTCACCTTTGAAGGACCCCTCTCTGTTTCCCTAAGGTTCAGATCAGACCCTGATGACAGCGCAGCAAAACTCTGCAGTTCATCTTCTGGACAGAAGAATCTGGCTGTGATGACAGGAGACAGCGGCTGTTTGTATGGAAACAACTCTCCCTGCACCACATCCTGCCATGCTGGGGTTTCTGCTCTGTGACAGGGTTTGGAGGAAAAAAGTAACGTCAGATGGCACCTGAAATGATTCACCCCAAAAGTCAGACCACATCAGGGCCAAATGCACAGCTTGGATCATCTGTGATGTGCATGGGGCTCATGGCAGCTCTGAAAATGAGAGAGAACACCCTAAGTTCACATATTAAGGGGTAGGGAGGGCACCAGGAGGCAAAGACTTTGTTCTTTGGTCCCCAAGGCTTCTTATCATTAAAGCAAAACAATAATTAAGGATCAACAGTAATTCTTCTCTTCTCACATACTTTTCAGCTTTATGGAAAAATCCTACAGACGTTATTACAGACCACGCAAGCGTCTGACTTTCAAAGCAAAACGGAGAAACATCTCCCTGTCACAGCATTCGGTGGGACAGCAACAACCAACCCAACAGAAATATTCATTGCCATATGTTCCAGGAACGATTTCCACAGACGTTCATTAGTATCATCGTCATGAAACTCTTAAGGACTTTTCTGTACAGAAAGTGGCAGTTACTAATTAAACTGCAGACGTCACCCTGAGAGAGAAGGCGAAGCTCAACGTCTCCAGTTGAAAGACCAAGAGAGGGGAGAGCGTTGGAGCGTGTTGCAGACACCCAGCCGTGTCCCAAGCTGTAACCCCAGCTCCTCCTATTTGAAAACCAGGTTTTCTAAGGGAAAATAACAATTTCTACAATTTATGATTTTTGGTAAACAGTTCAGAGCATTAAGATGCTTTCTTGAACAACTCTGTTCATGGAAAGTTACTCCAATAAAACTCTAACAGGAAAAATAAAAGACAAACCAACGCAGCAACCTTATAATTAAAATAAAAGTACCTAGAGGCTTGGGAAGCCAAAGCTGGTACTTTCCTCATGATATTTAATATCAACATTTCCAGCTGATATATTACCTAACAGTGGGGCAGCTGAACATCTTGAGGGGCTTGTACATAGCAGAGCTGAAGAGCATTGCTCCTCCCTATCACCCAGTTTATTCTTCTTCTCAGCTCTGGTCTCCAGCAGACAAAGGTGCTGCCGGCCAGGAGCTGCTCCAGGGATGCAATAGGAAAGCCAAGGCAGATAACAGTAGACAACTCCAGGTCTCAAGGCTTGAGAAACCTCCAGACAACCTGAGCAGGAAACCAAGCCCAAACCTGGGAGATGGCTGGAACTAGGGGTGCCACAAGAGCCTTAGGAGCTGGAAGAACCAACCCACGATGGAAAACAGCATTGTTATTCCAAAGCTGCAGGCTTAATACAAACTCTCAGAGCCTCAAAGAGCAATTCAGAAGGGAATGACAAGTGGGCTGATGGTTTTTCCAGGCAATTTCTTCCATCCTTAGCCAGACTCCCAGAGGGGCAGCACAAACAAGAAAAACGCAGTAAGAGGAGGAGGATGGAGCCAACATCACTGCTTAGACACGATGACTGACTTTGTCATCTTGCAGCTTCCAGCCTCCCTCCAGGGCCCACCACACGCCTCTTCTCCCTACTCTGAAGCACGCTTTGTTCTTCTCAGTCCTAGAAAGGAGCACAACTCCTGGATGGGAGAACTGTTTGGCTCCATTTCCAAATTGCTCCTGACTTGCTGCACAATTTCAGGCTCTACCTTGCTCTCCCCACGTGTAAAGGAGGTAGAGGAGACCTCAGCAAATTGCTCCGAGACCCTCGGGAGGAAAGAACGTCACAAATGCCGCTTTTAATAATTTAATCCTCGCAGTCCTGCAGTTATCCCACTCAAGGATCTCCCCAAGGAGCCAGCTGAACACGTGTGCAAGAGGACTGCAGAACACAGTTCTTTTTGAGAAGATGGATAGACAGGCAAAAAGACAGGGCTTGACAGCAAGCAGAACATGTCAAAGAATCTCAGCTGTTCAGTAGTCATTCATCACCCGCTGCAAACACCAGCGAGCCAGGGCTGTAGAACCACAAAAAAAACATATTTAACATCTGTGTTCACCTCTACAGAGTCCTAAATGGCATCTCTCAGGCTGGAGCCCCAAACCTGGTTCATTGCCATGGTAATGTCACCAGGGACATCACCTTGAATTTAATATCCATAGAGTGAAATGATGTTATTCTCTAATACACATATATGTGCTTATTGTGTATTTTCATATATATATTCAACACCAGGTACAAAGTATTGCACACACAAAAAAAAGCTAAGTGCTGGAATGAACACATCAAGCTTTGCTGATGGGGAAACTGAGGCAGGCTTAAGAACAAAGTGACCTGCCCAGTGCCCTGAGATTGAAAAACCATGTCTTATATCCACAGTCTGGCCACCAAGTCAGTAGATCACACTGCTTTTTCTTCCCCTCTGACCCCAGCCTGGAAAGTAATTTATTTGTTTTAAACACAGGCTGAGCAGAAGCCCTTTTTAGTGGAGCTGGCTGGCAGCAGTGATGAAGTGCTCTTCCCTCCCAGCACTGCAGACAGCCCAGGGCAAAGCCCCACGATGCTGATGAGCAACCTAGGTTTTGTTCTCTCCCTCCACCTAACGAAGCACAGGATCACTCCAGGATGTTTGTTGGTTTTAATCAATACAGAAAGAAAATGGACATGTCTGTTCCCTTCCAAGAGGAGAAAACATCCCCTTTCTGCCAAGTCAAAGTGAGCTGGAGAGAAAACTCCTCAAGGGAAGAACCACCTTTTCAAATTCCTGAGTTTACCTCCAAAATAAAGGGGAAAGTAATGAAAAATACTGGGGTTTGGGGTTTTTTTTGTCTTTTTCTGTCACTGCAGCAGCACTTACAACCTGCAATTTCTAAAGTAATTTCCAGAAGAAATCACGAGTGGGGTCACCCTCCATCCCATCCTTGACAGGACCTCCACATGCTGGTCCAGATAGCCCCTGCTTAGGGCAACCTGTCATCCATATGGACAAGGGGACATAAAGTGACTTTGGCAGCGATGAGCTGGGGATCCCTTTGCTCCCTTCCCTTTCTCCCTTTACAAACATCATCCAAAGCCAGTCTGTTTCCTAAAGCACTCCAAAAAGAGCATGAGGATGGGGAAAGCAAGCAGGTAAAAACACTCCTGAGGTGACACTACCAAGGGTATGCCAGGAGGGTGAGCGTGCCTGGGGGAGAAGCAGCAGTCCCTGCCTGAAGCATCCCTCCTGAGGAGGTGGCAAGGCAAGAAGCCACCTGCAAAACCACCCCAGTGGCTCCTGCAAAGCCCTGGCCTCTTTCTGCAGCCAAACAAGGCTTCACCTAATAGCAGAGACCTTGGTGGGACAAAGGGGTCTCCTAGAAGTGACCCACATCCCTGACACCCAGACTACTTGGATGCACGGAGTGGTTCCTTCACCTTGGCTGCAGCACCCATACAGAGAGGGGGCTGCACCATCGGCTTTCGGGAACAAACTGGAAGGGAACAGAAGGACCTGGCAGGCAGGCAAGGGTTTGGGCTTTGCAATCTGGATAATCCATCTGAAACTCAGGAAGCAACTAGGAGAAGGGAGAAAGGGAGAAAAAGCAATGAATAAAAAGGAGCAAAATCTGTCTGCAGCTGTTCTAAGCAGCAGTTTCACCTCCAGTGCTCCAACAGACCTGGGAGCTTC
>NW_010322642.1:0-9972 GCF_000700745.2 Antrostomus carolinensis
AATTAACTCCATCTTAGCCAGACCCAATACAAGGAGAGTGATTGTTCCCATCTGCTCAGCACTCATGAGGCCACATCTGGGGTACTGGGTCCACTTTGGAGCTCCCCAGTACTACAGAGACATCAGCAAACTGGAGCAGGTCCAACAGGAGGATCACTAGGATGGGCCAGGGGCTGGAGCACAGGACATCTGAGGATACCTGAGAGAACTGGGTTTGGCCAGCCTGGAGAGGAGGAGGCTGAAGGGCATCTAGCTACAGTTGTCCACTTCAAAAGGGAATTTGAAAAGAAGGCAGAATCAGGCCTGAGGTACACAGTGAGAGGGCAGCAGTAATAGCCACAAGGTGCAATGAGGGAAGTTCCAATGGACCACAAGGAAAAGCTTCTTCTCCACAGGAGTGTGGCAGCTGGGGACTGGTGCTCTGAGAGCCTGTGCAATCCCTATCCTTGAACATCTTCAGATCTCAACTGGGTGCAGTCCTGAGCAAAGAGATCTGACTTTGAAATTAATCTGCAAGCCAGTTGGACTAGAAATCTCCAGGGGTCACTTCTGACCTAAAGCTTTCTGTGTTTTTATTATTATGCATTTCCCTGATGTCTGTGATAACAAGAGTGGTTACTGAGAAGACGCAATGGTGGAGGTTCCTGCCTATCCATAGACACTCCTTTGCCTCAGGTGTAGGAAGAGTGATGGGGTTGCTGTAGTCATTCATCTCAACTGCCTCCTCCCCAACATGCAGTGTATTTGCCTCATTAAGTCCCATTAGATTAGCCCTGCCTCATCCATTTGGGTCTTTGTTCCGAGTCAGACGAGGGCAAGTTCTCCAAGTACACAGCTGCCTGTGCCCTGGCTGGTCATAAATGATTCACAGGTGCATGGAAGTGGGAGAAGAGTATCCCAGGCACCTCACTCCTACCTGGAGGGACCTGGGCCTGAGGAGCTTATCCAGCTGCAAAGTCAGTCATTGAACCTGTATCTAAATGGGACATTGCCACATGCTAGTTTTGTGGTGGGATTGGTCTGGGTGTATGCAGCTGCTGTCCTGGAATAGCCTGTGGGATTGGTTCCTGGAGTGTGTGCAGCTCAGATGTGCCAGAGACACTGTGGGCTGTGTACTCCCAGTCCAGTTCCAGTCCCTGCTGCAGGGCCATCTGTAGCTTGGTCACATCATCCTTCCAAGGCCTTTCTCCACAGAGAGAGAGAAACATTTGTCTTGGGGATTGCATATGTCCTATGAAGTCTGTGTTGAAGAGGAAGCAGCAAGCACTGGCAAGAGTTGACAGGCTCCAGAAATATTAGCTGTGTTTTATCTCAACACCAGCATGAGAAACTAATCCCAGGAGTTGGTAAATACGGGCCCTGAAGCACTGGGACAGGGACATTAAGGCAGGAGGGAAGCAGTGCTGTATGTCACAGCAAGGGAAGGTCTGAGATGATACAGAGAGTTTCAGACTGGTGGGTGACAGGGCTTGGCTTAATGAAAAATGGATGGAGAGACTGGTGTTTGAGAGGAGGTAAGGCTTGGATCTCAGGGTCTGTTAGAATCGTAGAATGGTTTTGTTCAGAATGAACCTTTAAAGATCATCTAGTCCAAGCCCCCTGCCACGGACAGGGGCTTCTTTCACTAGATGCCTCATCCAACCTGACCTTGAACACTTCCAATAATAGAGTTCTCTTCCCTCATTCAATTTTAGAAAGTGCTGGACAAAACCAGAGATCACCAACACTTTGCTGAGGCTAACCTGCATTGCACCTTCCTTCAAGGGTGGGACAGCCCAGGGAGATGAAGGGAAATGGTGCAGCAGTGTGGTGGCAGATTTTGCTTTACCCATACACAGCACCTACTCCCTTTGGGACACAGATGTTCAACATCCTGGAAGATACAGTGCTCTGAATTCAGAAAACTGGTAGTGAAGAGGCAAAGATGGTGGATCAGAAGAATGGCTTTTGTTGGTGTACTTTGAGAAGAGTTGCTCAGCTGTAATTCGTTACAGTGATGTGTAAGAACATGCTGCAGCCACGCTGGTCCAAGTAGCGCAGTCCTACCACTGCTGTGTCTGCCGTCCTCAGCTGGCACGGTTTCTTTTGCTGCTTGTGATGCCAAGGGAAACCAGACTGGAGATGGATAAGAGGTGCTTTGCTTTGTGTGCCGCTCCTCCAAGGTGATTCTCAGAGCTGTCAAATGAGTTGTTCTTCCATGAAATATTGAAAGGGTTGCACCTGGTAAAAGCCCTTCTGAGTGCAAGCCTCTCTGCATCCATTTGTAACCAGGCCTGGCATGCAAGTGATGGGGAAGCTTTCTTGCTACCACTTTCCAGTCCTCTCCCACCCCTGAGGCTTCCCCTCTGCCCTGAAGCTGCTGAAGGAGTGAGTCTGCACTGGCAGGGGTGCCAGGGCTAATGCTGTGCTGGAGTTAGCACTCTCCAAGGCTGGGCTGGCACTGGGTGAGGTCTGAGATGGCTTCCAGACTGATGTCCGTGGAGTCCGTGTTGGCAGTGCCATCAACAGGATGGGCACAGGGTGGGTAGGTACACGGCTCACCTGACTCAGACTCAGTGAGGAGGAGGCAGCTCGGGCATCTGTGTGTGTGTCAGCCCCTCCAGCAAGGGCAGGGTCTGCAGGCTGATACCTGCAATGCTGTGGCATCTTTGCTATCAATACCTGAGCCAACCAGATTAAAAGCAGTCCAGGCTGCTTGCTCACCTGCCCCGGTCCATAGCAAGCAGGATTAGAGCAGGTGAGTTTCCCAGGGAGATGGCAGCTCTGTGCCGCTGTCCCTACCCCATGGACTTGTTAGCACAGGTCCCTGGAGGACAGTTTTCCCATGGCATGGCACCAGCTGGGACTGCACTATTCCTACCTGGCCATGTGTCAAGCCACGTAGGCAGCACGGGGCAGCGCAAGGGGTGGACAGCTGGCTGCGTTGTCTGAGGAGCTGCTGGAAGGTCCCATTGTGCTCAGTGGGACAAGTGGCGTCTGTGGGTGTGCTATTTCCAGGGCTCTCTGACGAGGCGGGCGACTCACCATTGTCAGCATGTCAGGTCAGGTTTGCTTTCCATGCTCAGGCTGCTGTATGCACCTCCCTTGATTGGCATGTGCGACTTTGCAGACCCAGCACACCACGGCAGAGAGGAGCTGCTGGCTTCCTGTGTCTGCTTGTGCCTCATAAAGCTTCTCTATGCAAATGTCAAAGTACAGTACTTCCTATTTCCCCATGGCAAGCAGGGACGATTGCATGTTACTGGGCTGGTAGTGCCAGTGGTAGTGGTAGTTTCTAGGGGAACAAGGCTGTGTTTGCTCCAACCCTGGGCTTGTTTTGCCTGGGAATGATCTGTTTTCCTGCCCAAGACACTGCCCTACTTGGTTTCTAGTTAAAAACACATAGTGAGCAGTGGAAGCATCTTGTTCTCCCCTAACTGCTCCTCTGCAAACAGCAAAAGCCAAGATCTCCTGGACAGCCCTGCCACTGCTGGAAGTTAATTCAGTAGCTCCAAGTAGCAATGATACACCTGCCTGCCTCCAGCCAGGGGATGCGGGTCCTGCCCATGCAGGCATCTGACTGAGACCACTCTCTTGCTCTCTCTTCCAGCACCTTCAGCTGTGTCCATCATGCACCAGGTCAGCCGCACTGTGGACAGCATTACCCTCTCATGGTCTCAGCCTGACCAACCCAACGGAGTCATCCTGGATTATGAGCTGCAATATTATGAGAAGGTACTGCGGGACCTTGGCAGGGTTCAGCTGCAGGTTTTTGGGAGAGGAGGTGGTGAAAAGCTTTGCATAAGGGCATAACACCAGCTACAGCAGTTGGTTGATCAGTAGGTTACTTGCTGTGGTTGACCATGTGGATGGCAAAGGCTGTCAACCCTTTGGAGCCCAGTAGTGGTTCCAGTGACCCGGTGTAGACACTGCAAGTGTGGAAAATCTGCTGGTCTTCCAGGAGGAGCTTATCTTTCCTTCACCTCTCCAGCACTTTTGGCAGGTGGATCCATTGCAAGGAGAGCTGGGTAGCCAGGACCCAGGGTCTTAATTTGCCCTTTCCCCTACTGGGTTATTAGTGGGGAATAGGAATGGTAGGGATGTCACAGAGCATCTCGGCCCAGGCTGGACCCCACTAGCTGAGTGTCTGATCTTTGAGATTTTGTATAGTGCTCTCAGTGCATTTACACCAAAGGTGAGTGTGGCATCTGTGTGCAGCCCCCTTTACCTGGGTCTTGAACCATGGAGAAGCTGTCCCATACTCCTGCAGAGGGTACCTACTGCACTATGGAGTTGGGGTGGGAGCCTGATGTGAAGGGGTCCTGCAGCTCTGGCTCTTTCATCCCTGTGGAACTTTCCCCTTCCACCTCTGAGCTGCCCAGGCAAGCAGAAGGACTGCAAACCAGGGCTGTGCCAGAGTGTCAATCCCATGGGGCTGGAGTTGCTGAGAGACCTGAAGACCATGTTGATGTTCATCCCTGGACCTGCCAAGCCCTACCTGGCTGGTGAACTTCATCTGTGCTACGCAGGGAAGGTGGGGAGCAGGAGATTTCTCCTTCCAGGAATCTGCTCCCTTGCACAAGAGCTTATAAACTACATGTTAAAAATTGCAAACTAACTAATTAAAAAGCTTTATGATTAAATGGAACTGAAAATATTTTTCCCAGCAGTTGCTGGAAGAAATTATAATCCCCCCGACTGCCTGCCTGTGACCTATTTTCTCATCACCAAGAGCCAGAGGGAGAACAGGGAGGAGGGGGAGCTTCTTTGTGAGCTGTTAAATAGGTCCTGACCTATATTGCATAAATCACAGCCATTTATTTGACCCTTGGAAATGATCCCAGAACACATGGCAAGATGGATGAGTAGGTAACAAGACAGATCTGGAAAGAAAGAGGGGTCCTTTCCCTGGGGACCCCTGAAGTAGAGACAGAAGATCTGAGGCAGTTCATTATCATCCTCTTTCTTTCTCTTAATCTCTCCCCCTCTTTCTTTCTTCCCCCTCCTCTCTGTTTTCTGGAGGAGGCTGTGAATAAAGGGAATTTTTGTCTAAAGGGAAAGCTGCCGTTTGTGACCAGTCTTCGCAGCCAACCACAAGGTGAGCATCTGCTTACCCCGTCATCATAGCTTAGGGCACAGCATGTCCCTGATCATGGGAACAAGTGGCCCAAGCCATACTCAGGCAATGCTTTTCAAAGCATCAGGCTCTCAGGTGGAGTAGTAGCCCTGGCAGGGGGACAGTGCAAACACCCCCATGTGCTGGTGCTGAGGGTTTCTCTGTCCTGGTGTTTGAAACTCTTGGGATATTTTTTTACTGTTGCTTTGATTAAAGAAAAAAGGCAAGTCTTTATCTCCTCCTCAACCAAGATGTATGTCATTCACAGAAAGGGATCATAGAATCATAGAATGGTTTGGGTTGGAAGGAACCTTCAAAGGCCATCTAGTCCAACCTCCCTGCAGTGAGCAGGGACAACTACAACCAGATCAGGTTGCTCGGAGCCCCGTCCAACCTGACCTTGAATGTTTCCAGGCTTCTACCACCTCTCTGGGCAACCTGGGCCAGTGTTCCACCACCTTCCTTGTAAAAAAATTAATCTTTATATCTAGTCTAAATCTCCCCTCTTTTAGTTTAAAACCATCACTCCTTGTCCTATCACTACAGACTCTGCTAAAAAGTCTTGTCCTCATCTTTCTTACAGGCCTCCTATGAGTACTGAAAGGCTGCAATAATGTCTCCCCAGAGCCTTCCCTTCTCCAGGCTGAACAACTCCAGCCTTTCCTCATAGGAGAGCTGTTCCACCCCTCTGATAATTTTTGTGGCCTCCTCTCGACCTACTCCAACAGGTCTATATCTCTCTTGTACCTAGATCCCCAGAACTGGATACAGTACTCCAAGTAGGGTCTCAACAGAGCAGAGTGAGGGGCAGAATCACTTGAACCTCAGTATTTTTTTTTTCTTGCTGCTTTGATTGAATAAGAAAGGCATGTCTTTATCTCCTCCCCAACTAAGGTGTATGTCATTCACAGAAAGGGGTCATTGAGTCAAAGCATAGTCCTTCAGCAAGCAAACCTCAGAGGATTTGGAAACAGGTTAAAGAAGAAGTGGAATAACTAAGAGCTAGAGGCAGGGCCTGGGCAATGACAGTGGATCTGTCTCTCCCCAAACTCCTCTGTGTGTGTTAAGCCTTTACTCCAAAGTCTCAGTTGCGCATTCAAGGTCTGATCCATCAGTAGTCAAGCCAAGGTCTTCATTGTACTTCGGCTGGTCAGTCAAGAGCCCTCTGCATTTTCAATAATGCAATTACACTATATCCTTCTCTGCCTGCTTGGCAGAGCTGAATCTCGTGTTAGTCAAGCCATCGCAGTGCTGAGTTGTACAACTGAAAGCCATTTATTTGATCCCTGGGAACAGTCCCAAAATGCACAGCTTTGGGTATGCCATGCTCTTCCCCTGCTTCTCATCAATACTGCAATTTGGATGGGGCGTGTGACACGTCCCAGGTGTGTTCTCACTCACCTGCCAGTCAGTACAGAGGTGATTTTCTTACAACATGTTTCATTGCAAACTGTCCCATGTGCTTCTGAATCCTCAGAAAATATCTCTGGAGCTAGTTAAGTTGTTTCTAATGGATTTTTTTTCCCCAGTAGAAAATTATATTTTATTAGCATGAAAACAGTTCAAATGTAAGAATAGCAGCATATCCATCTTGTATAAAAAGTGTTTTGGCTTTTCATTTTGAATCAATTCTCTTGTATAGAAAGACATAAATTAAATTTAAAAAAAAAATTGAATAAGTGTTTTAGCGTTAACAGAAAGAGCTGTTCACAGTACCTGAAACAAAGGTATATTTTTGTTTCCATTTCACAGATTATTTGTAACATTGCTATTATTAGATACTATTAAAAATTGCCTGTAAAGAGGCAACATGATGATTTTCTTTCACATATAGTTAGAGCAAATCAGTGCAGAGATTGTTACACAAACACTGAATGACATGTCTGGTCTCTGTGGTCCTCTATTTAATGTATTTAATTTTTACCTCCAAGAGGCACCCGGCAATGTTTGTCTTATTTAAAAAAAAATAAGTAAAAAAAAATAATAAAAAAAAGGTGGTGTCTTCATTTAGAAAGGACATAGTAGTTTTTGTCCAAAGTTGCCAAATTTATCCCAGAGTGTGGGAACTGGAGACCCGCTGCCGTGTCAAAGCACTGCAAAGAATAATGGGCTCTCCTTGTTATGCCAAATGATTTGGCTTAGGGTATGCTTTAAGTTATCCATTTTATAACTGAAGACATTCAGCCCATCCCTTGTGCCCAGTTTTAGGAAGCACAGGTGCCCTTTGATGTCTCCAACCAGTGCTGGGGAAAGGGCATTGGACTGTTTGGGGGGCTGAAGGGTGAGGGAGAGGTGACCTGTGGCAGCTGATGTTGGAGGTGGCAGTAGAACTGGCTGTAGCCTTTGTGGTGCCCAGGAGCTCCTGGCAGGAGCCCAGCATCCTCAGAACTGGCTATCACCAGGGCTCGTACCAAGGACGGCTGGAAGCACTGCTGGCTCAGAGGACTTTCTTGGTCTCCAACCTGCAGTGTTGAACACCAGCATCCCCGAGCCTGGGGCCAAAGCTGCTGCCTGATGTTTCCCACCTGTCCCCAGGATGGAAGGAGGGCTGAGATGCCCCTTCCTTCCATGCTGCCCAAACCCTTGGAGGGGGCTCTGTCTGGAGAAAATTATGGGATCAAGAAGATTAAGAGGAAATCTTGCCAGGGAGCCATGTGATAGCTTTCCTGCCATCCCAGTCCCTGCCCAGGGTCCATGCTGCTTCTGTCTGGGGCTGTTTTCTTGTGAGGGGCATCCAGACACTCTTAGAACACCACACTTGATCAGATACCTGGCTGGGAGGGCAAATGCTCCTGAGATCTCCCCACAAGTTGTGCTCCCTATGAGAGTCCAGGAGCTGTGGACCCCATGGATCCACTCCCAGAGTGATTGACAGGACCCTGTTACCACATCTGAGCATCCCTCCTAACATACTTGATCCCATGGGGGCCGAAATGCAGATGTGTGTGATGATTTGGCACATAGGCTTGGATGAGCTTGGTACATGTGGCTCTATCTACTTCAGGAACCACAGCAGATTGCCGCTGTGCAGACACACAGAGGAGCTGTCTGCCAAGTTAAGTCGGCATTTTTCTTTGGCTTTTTTTTTTCAACTGATAAAACATGACTTTTTAGAAGCATTTTTTTCAAATCCTTCGAGTGTTTCACAGACTATTTGTGTTTCAAGAAATTCTTTCTTTGTTGCTCAGACTGGTTTTAGCTTAAATTTGGCTCAGGGGAAGGGGAAGCAGACAAGGACTTAAAATCAAACCTATAATAAGAAGATTAAAAAAAAAAAAAAGTGTGTTATTTTGAACTAGGATTTACAAACTCAAACCAGAATCAACAGGGGGAAAAAAAAACAAACAAAAACCACCAAACCTCTGCAAAAAAACCAAACTGGGAGAACCAGCAAAGGTATTTGGACTTTAAATCACCAGGGATGCCCTGAACCTGCTGGAGAAGCCCAGAGGGGTAAAAGAGGAGAAGTGTTTGAAGTTAATTGCTGGAGAGGTGATGGCTGAACAATATGCTAAGGGGAAATAATAAGTCTCATAAGGGAAATGTGAAGAGGTGTAAATGCTCTTTCCTTGCGGTCTGGGATTAAGGAGAGCACCAACTTGAGAACACCTTTCTGAGGTAGAGACACATCAATTTCTCAGGCTATAACCTGTCTTGTAAGCATGCCCACTGCATTCCATTTAAAGTCCTCAAGGAGCAGTGATGAGGTTCCCTCAAACAGTTGGGCAAATGATTTTAAAACATTTGTGTTGTTAGTGCCATCCAAGGGCCTGGGAGTATTCATTCAAGCCCTTGAGCACTAAAACTGTAAACATTTCCTGACCTATTTCTCTCCTAGCCTGCCTGGGAAAGGTCCAAGGGAGTGCTGAGGCCTGATCAGACAAACAAGGCAAGCAGTTTTCTATGTGCTCAACTTTTATTGATCCTTCTTGTCTGTGTACCTGTACTTGAGCTTTTCATTGCCATTAGTTCCCAAACACCCCAGTGATACCCAGGCACCTTCAGCGCCAGGTCCAGATGGGTAAAACTAATGCAGTTTTTAGAGGAGAAAACTGTTCCTGAGCACTGTTCGTAGTGGAATTCTCCCAGGCATTTGCAGAGCTGCTCTGCATTACCCTGCAGAATGATGTGCCATCGGCATTTCCATTCTCCCAGTTTGACTGCACCCTTGGAGAAACACATTCCTACCAGACCACTCTCTTACCAGTCATCCACACCAGAGCACTGCTCAATCAAAAGCTTAATACAAGAAGAAATTAACTCCATGAATGTTGTCTTTCAGCTGCGTTGCAGCTGTGAGGCAAGTAGTCTGCACAAACTTGGGTCATATGTATAATCCATCTTGCAAATGCCAGTACACTTGCAATTCTGCTCCATTACAATGACTAATTGAAAAGCACCAAGCCCTCCCAGGAACATGAGAACATTGGTTCAACATGGTGTGCTTATGGAGCCTCATAGGATGACTGTTCTTTGTGAGCCTCTAATGTTCCTGGTACCACAGCTTCTGGCTGTGCAGAGGAACCTCTGAGTGAAGGCACCAGCACTGTTCTGAGAAGTGGATGAACCTCAAAGCAAAGTCACCAGATGGGTAGTAACGTGACTAGTGGAAAAGAAAGGAGACCAGCTGCCCCCAAAAGGCAAGCTCCACCATTTATTGGTGACCAAGACAACCTCTGACTCATCCTGTGCTCCAGCAGCTGAGGAGGTTGAAGAGACCTCTAGGTAAAGGGTGTGCAAAGCTGGGTGCAGGACTCTCCATTGACTTCTACTTCACTGTTGCCTGCAGGCAATCAAAGCAGCATAGCAGAGGAACAGCCTGTGCAGCTTGCACTTTTGTGTGAGGAAACCTTGGTTCATCACAAGATCATAGAATC
>NW_010322643.1:0-22166 GCF_000700745.2 Antrostomus carolinensis
TTTTAATAAATAGTCAATTTAGAAAGCTGAAAAGGGTCGTGCCAGCTCTAGCACTGGAAGAGACCCTGAAAAATTGAAATACCTGATTAAAGCTACTGCAATTAGATGGGGTTTGCTGCTGGGAGGTGATAGACTCCAGCTAATTTACACCACTGCCACCCCAACCCAGCCTGGGCTGGAGGGTTTATGTCAGTGAGTCTTTTAGGGGCCTTATTTTTTGGTTTATGAAACAGTAGTAAACCAAAAGAAACAATAGAAATGTCCTGGGAAGTGAACTTGTATGGATTTTCACTGTATTTCCAATTATAAATCAGGTGCAGGTAACGAGGGAATGAAACACCACAATGTCTTAACATAAAGCTTTCTAGTATATCTTAAGATTCATTCTGCCACATTATGACTGTTGAAGACTTCCTAATAGAAAGGTGTTAAACATGACCAATGCAACATGGGTTTTTATAAATGACGGAGGTGTTAGGCTGTTCTTGTGCAGACCGTGGGCTGAGTGGGGCTGAAGTGTTCCATCTCTGTGCATCTGAAAGCAAATTAAAAGAATGCTGGGATATTGTATTAAGCCCACAAGTGGCATGAGTGAAATGCCTACTCTCTCTTTTGCTAATGGATGGGAAAGTGGAGAGAAAGCATTGCCATATGGAAATTCCTCCCAGCTCTGTTGGTACAGGAGTTCATAGCACTCCCTGAGTGGGTACAAAATTAAGGTAGTCTTTTTCTTATCCCCCCCCCCCATGATGATAAAGTATCATCTCAGTATATCGAAAGAAATAAAAATGAAAGTGAATTAGCTTAAAGAAATCCATTGTTTTATTTTATGTTATTTTTTAAACTCTGGAGTTCACATGCAATGCTATACTGAATTTAGGGGCTTTATAATCACAGCTTTCCGCGTAGCTGAAAGTCTGGTGCAGAGTATTTATTCTGAAGCAACCTGTGGTTCAGCAAGCCCCTAAGCTGCTGGTTGCTGGATACCAAGAAGATGGATCAGTGTAAGGGTCATTTTCTCCTTGCTGACTTTTTCATAGTCATCCTTCAGGCCCTCACTATTAGATATTGCTGAGCAAGAGGCTGAGCTAGATGAACATTGTTTAGAGCACTTATGAGTATTTCCATGTATTAAGGTCTAACAACATGTTGTCATCTTATTGATCAAAGATGTATGTTCAAAATAAGCATAATGTTGATTATAAGCTTCCATGAAGAAGACAGTCATGTGTCCAGTTCTGGGCCCCACAGTTCAAGAAGGACAGGGAACTGCTGGAGAGAGTGCAGCGCAGAGCCACCAAGATGATGAAGGGAGTGGAGCATCTCCCTGATGAGGAAAGGCTGAGGCAGCTGGGGCTCTTTAGCTTGGAGAAGAGGAGACTGAGGGGAGACCTCATTAATGTTTATAAATATGTTAAGGGCGAATGTCATGAGGATGGAGCCAGGCTCTTCTCAGTGATGCCCAATGGTAGGACAAGGGGCAATGGGTGTGAGCTGGAACACAGGAGGTTCTGCTTAAACCTGAGAAGAAACTTCTTTACAGCGAGGGTGACAGAGCACTGGAACAGGCTGCCCAGGGAGGTTGTGGAGTCTCCTTCTCTGGAGACATTCAAAACCCGCCTGGACACCTTCCTGTGTGATCTCGTTTAGGTTCCTGCTCCGGCAGGGGGATTGGACTGGATGATCTTTCGAGGTCCCTTCCAGTCCCTGACATTCTGTGATTCTGTGATATTGTCGGAGTCTTGGGTTAAAAAGAAAAACCCAAGCGTAGCGTGAGCCACAGTGCACTGTCTCAAAGGTACTTACCTGATTAGCACTCGACAAAAGTAAAAATCAGTGATTTCATATTGTTCTTTCACATTTGGAGGCCTAATCTGCATATCTTGATAGTGATGTTTCTGCATAAATACCATAGAGCGTTTTAGCAGGATGTTCAGTTAATTCCATCTGAAGAGCAGTTCCACATGCAGATCACTATTCCATGTGCATTCATCATCTTTGGGAAACACAAGTAAACTTATATTATAGTCTTACCTAATAGTGATGAAGGATGTTGCATTTCTTCCAAGCATAGTTTAGACTTTTTTTTTCCCTAGGATCTGACCCTGAAAGCATGCTGAATGAAAGCTGTTTGCTTAAACCCGCTCCAGATAAGATGAACAGATATTATGTTTGCTTTTCCCTAGGAGCACTGTCATGATAGGTAACTTCGTAGGCCTGCTGATTATTATTCCTAGCACCTCAGACCATGGCAACAACTCAGAACATGAATGTTCAGTATCATTTGTCCCAAAGATTTTGAATTTTCCCTTTCAATATGGATGGCAAGGTGACATATTCTGCAAAAAATGAATATTGTGATTCATGCTACATTGAACTGTTTTTGAAAATAATTTGGAAATTCCCACTGGTACCACTTAAAATTTACTGTTTTTCAGGATTTGAGCAGAAGCATACTGGGAAAACAGCAGCTAAAAGACCTGATAAACCAAAAGAGCAAGAGAGGAAGTGTTTCAGGGTTTCATTTGTTTCTGGGATTTTTTTTTGAACAGGTTTATAACTTTTTAGGCTTGCTTGATTTTGGATTAAACAGTTCTTGTGTTACCCACTTTTACAGTAGGTAAAAGTCTTGCCATCCTGAAATTCTTAGACATTTTCAAATCTCAGTAGTTGGTGCCTGTCTGTTTTTCTTTTTGGGGGAATATAGAGGGTTGCAACCATAAGCATACACAGCTGATACAAGAATTAGAGTTCCTCACTGTTGCAATGTAGTCCATTTGGGATTTGCCAAAAAAAATCAGGTGTCAGAAAACAGTGCCAGGCTCACATGGTTAATTAACAATCTTTGGAAGAAGATTGTTGTTCCACAAAAAAAATGTATTTTCCATTCTTCCTATGCAACTGTTTTTTGTTCTTAGTGTTCCTTTATTTACAGTCTTCTTCAGGTTTCAGTATCATTCTTCTTACACATATCTTCCTGATCAGTGATGGGTCTGCTAAATGACACTGGTCCCAAAGGCTCTGCAGACACTACCCACCTTCAGATGCTCCCTCAGTTCTCTTTACTGCCACTCACCATGATTCTTATTTGCAGTCATTCACTTACCTTCCAGTTCATGTGACAGTGATCTTCTTTTGCTAGACAGTCTTAAGAACTGTGAATCACTTTCTTTAAAGAATAATAAACAGCTAGCTGAAGCTCCAGGTCTCTGGCAACTAATCCTATGCTACAATAGTCAGTGGAGTAACCTGATAAGATTTACGTGATCTTCATGTGCTTAAAAATTTTTTTCTGTTTACCATGGCTGTTGTCATCATTTCTCACTCAGTTCAAAGCCAGCTGTTGTAACTGTGCAGTTTTAGCTTAACAGTGATTATATTTTGATAATATATTCACGCACAGCAAGATGTTCAGTCTTAAGCCAGAACAGGAGAAAGCTGCTAAGGAGTCTGCTTGACAGCAAAAATGAAGCACACTTGATCCCACTGAGGAAGATGTAAGGTAAAAGCTAATAATATGGTGAAAAATGCTGGTTATGCACTTCCTCTGCTTGGAAAATTCAGGAGGATGGATGCTATGACTCACCGGTACAAAGCTACAGAAATCTACAGGAAAAAAAAAAAACAAACCAGCAGAACATACTAATTTTAAAACAAGTCCTACATATTCATGAAAATTTATTACTGAAAAAAAAAAAATAAAAAGCACTGAAGTGAAATACAAACAAGGGGAGAAATCAAGCAACATCTGTAAAAATTAAAATTGTAATCAAAAGGCAATGTATTAAAACACTAGTTTTCCAAACTGACTGAAAATAAAAGGATATTATTTTATGCCACTGAACAGCCAGCTTTCCATTTGAGATTATTTATAGTTTCTCAAACTAGAGTGTTTTGTCTTTCTTTTCACAAGTTAGACTTTTTACAGTATGAGATTATTTTCTTCAGACTAATTGTCAGGTTTTAATGAGACTGAGGTTTGGACATACTTAACTGTTTAGTACTCCTGGCTACATATTTTTTCCTTTTTACAATATTCTAATTTCTACTGCTTAAGACATGGAGCACCAAAAAAAGTTCATGAAAAAAGTACAGATTATATCACTTTTAAAATCAGTTTCTCTGGAGATAGGTGTATGGGCTTCATAAAAGGAATTTACATGGTCTTCATTTTGCCTGATAATATCAGGAAAATAATTTTCATAGAAATACACTTTTGACTTAGCACTTCATCACACAATCTTTGCACATTTCCCTCCAGAATATTAATTGATTTTGTCTTCTGATCTATGTTATCTTTGCCTTGGAATCTGATTGGACTTTAGTATAAACTTGGACCACCTCCAGGCTTTTCTGAAAACTCCTTTAATGTTAATACTGTTTCTTGCAAGTAGTTGTGCCTCCTGGACACACCAGACCAGTTGTGTTTTTTCTTCTCATGTTCTCCAAGTTCAGTAGCGGATAAGATACTTTTCAAGCTGCCAACTTCAGTTGTCTTAAATGCTGATTTTTCAGATAGCCATTAAGATGAAAAAAAAAAAAAAATCATCAGTTCCTATACATTACTTGATTTGCTTTTATCACACTCATTTGTTAAAAAGCAGAACGTACTACTGGCAATGTCAGTTGATTCGATGAATGTCCACAGTGACTGTTGGAAAGTCAGTGGCTTCTGTGTGTGTGATGAAGGCATTTTGCCAGAAAGATCACAGACACTCTCACACAGAGACTAGATAACATTTTTTTCAATCTGTATGAATATGACTGATCTTTGGCATTTGATATCATGAAAGAGGTGATTTCAGGCAGTTGTAGTGTTCTCAAGATTAAGAGAATCAAGTCCAAGGAGTGGCCTTCTGAGACACAAAACTAAGGCAGTTTTCACTCAGTGTTGGACTGATACCAACAAAATGTTGCTACACTGGAGCATCATTTCTGATTGTGCTATCATTTTTCAAGCCATTCAGACAGGAAAAAACACTGTTTATTACTGAACTACCAAACAGTCCAAACCACTAGGAATATTTGGTTTGTTGATTTGTTTGGGGTTTTTTTTTGCTTGCTGCTGCATTTTCCTCCTAAATTATCAGGGTTGAAGTGGTGAAGAGGAAGGAGATTTTGGGCCAGTCTCCAGAATGTCCACTGAGCAATCTCAGTACGGCTTTTAAGCAGCCAGTTGTACTGATATAAAAAGAGACAGCTTAGTTTTCCAGTGGCATATTTTTGAGTGTCTGTTTTGCAGGTAGTGAGCATGCTAGTGAGCTTGGACAACTGGTGTCCAGTCCTGACTTGTGTGGTGACCTGCTCTGTACCTCTGGGCTAGGATTATGCTGCAGGAGTTACAACTTTGCAGTGCATTTGTCTTGTGTTAAATGTTGTATTCTGAGGCATTTGGAAATGTGGGAAATTTTAGTTAACTTGAAATAATTGTGCCTCTAAAATAATTTTATGAGTGTTAGAAGAGTTTGGATCATGAAATCCATGCAGGAGTCAGTAGCCATAGCCATTTGGCTGTCAAAGAGGTGGCCAATAGAGCACACTGCATTTGCCTGTGGACATCAGGGCAAAGACCAGCTGCTATCCAGAGGCAGAGAGCTAAGCCTTCAAGCTTTCTTGCTCACAGTCTGAAGTTAACTGGCCTGGAAATATGTATGACTGAAACCGTGTTGCACAGTTTTGGGTCACTTTTTATTTGTACAAGTTGTTGCCTGGATTTGCAGATGCCATCTGAGGTTTGGATGGGTGAATATTTTTGTCATCCAAAACTGCACAGGCTCAGAAGTCTGCAAGTTGCTGTCAGTAACTGACCCAAAGAGTCCTTCTTTAAAGAATGTATGGAAACTTACTTTACAGCTTCCATGCTATGTAAGGAGCTATTGTATTACACTTAAAACATAGAAACCCCATTCCTTCTGCATCTGATTGAAACAAGAGAGAGATACGGCACACCACTTACTCTGGAAAATTATTAACACTTGCTCAGATTGGCAGTTCCATTGAAGTGGGATTTCTAGTGTGAGCAAAGGAGCATACTATCTAGTCCCAATTACTATTGCTATTTTAGCTGAATATTTCATGTAGGTAGATGAGGTAATATGAACTGCAATGCTGTCAGTGTGTGACTGGTACACCTCTTACATCTCTGAGCAAGGCAATTCATTATTTTTGCTTCCCAGGGGTTGTGAACAAAATTAAAATTTCTGTAAGAACAGATTCCCTGAAGGTCCAGGGTGACCTCTTTTTTCATTTTGCATGATAGGGCCTTAAATCAAATGCAACAGTTTTCGGTTAATATATTTCATTTGCTGACAGCACGACATTGTTAGTATTTAGGCTTAAATTCATATTCTGTCACATCTCATTAGTTTATTTTAATAGGGATCATCTTGATTGTAGCTCCCTGGCTTCAGTAATAGCTAGGATATCCTTTAATAACCATGTGAAGCTCCGATATCACTTTCTTGTTTGTTTATGTACTGCTTTGTGTCTTCTTATGGGACGTGCCTCAAATGAGAGGTGTTAGTATTAGAAAAATATTTTATGAGAGATAAAGCTATTTGAGAGGTTTCACCCTTGGCATAGTTTAAAAGGCTCTGCTTCTGCTTATTGTCTTGAAATCTACTGATGTTTTTGTGTCCTAACTATCGAAGGATATTTTCTCCAAACAGTTTGGTGGATAGTCATGAGCTGGTGAAAGAGAAGAACGTGACAGCCATTTGTTCCTCTGTTTTAAATAATTGTCTTGGGGCAGTTTGTATAGGCAGCAGTTCTGGGGTAATGGTATAACATTGACTTCTTGAGCTTCTCAGGCAATTCAGTAGCAGCTGTCATGCGCAGCAGTCTGTGGAAGTTATTTGTGGTGCTATTGGAAAGTTATGGATTGCATGACTCTCTGCAAAGAAAGTACTCACTTTGTCTTTTGAGTCTATTAAATCATTTTCTGCAGGAAGTTTTCTGCCCTGCTGTTTTATTGTAATAGAATACTTCTTTTTTTGATAGCAGTATTTTTACCTGTATATATATGGCTTTCATAGTATTTTTTTAAAGTGCTGGAATTAAAACTTATTAATTCAATATCTGTATGCCCACACAAATAATTTTACTGATGTTCTGTGCAAGGGTTTGTCAGCGTAGCTGTACCTAGTAACACAAGAGGGAAAGCTGGATGTAGTTATTCTCATTTCCTGTTTGCTTACCCTTGGAGAAGTTGCCACGAGGGATAAAAAGCTCACCTAACTTGTGACAAGATCCAGTGAATCATTTAGGATACTGTCTTTTGATGCCTATCTGGGTGGAGCATTTTGAAGTGGAATCTCCGTCAGTGTAAATATAT
This sequence comes from Antrostomus carolinensis, assembly GCF_000700745.2. NCBI lineage: Eukaryota > Metazoa > Chordata > Aves > Caprimulgiformes > Caprimulgidae > Antrostomus > Antrostomus carolinensis. The sequence continues at coordinate 7,334 of NW_010322643.1, forward strand.
TACACATATAAGCACATAAGATACGTCTGCCAAGAACTTAATAGTTTTAAATATTTAGAAGTGCAGCATTTGTACCTTGGAGTGTATTCTCCATCTGATTTTAAATGTTATAGACTGTTATTTTTCATTTGTTGAATGATTCAATGTGGAAAATATTCATCAGGTTATAAAAATATGTTGACTTTGATCCTTCTTTTTAGGAGGACTGAAAATCTTTGCAGTTACTGTAAGTGGAAAATCAATATAATAAGAAAGTGTTGATTTAACTTTTCATATGGAAATACATCTTCTGAGCATAGGTAGAAGCAGAGTCTTAAAGAGACTAGATTCAAAGATTTGTTTCCTTTTTAAATGAGGACATTTATTTAAGAAATAACAATTTAAATGGGGGAAAAATCTTATTTTGCAAGATTGCAATTAACTTCACCTGCATAAATTCTGAGTAATAATCTATGAAACCATTCATATGAGAAGGAGAGCCAAAGGTTTTTGGAATGCTGAAGTTTTATAGTTGTCAGCTATGCCACATTACTAAAAATCAAGTTCTACATAGTAACAGTCTTTCAGTTTAGCCCAGTTTTCCCCATACTTTTGCAGCAAATGGAAATACATCCTTAGCAACATGAGAATGTGTCTGATTTAAAAGGTGCATCACTCACTGCTCTTGGTAGAGGAGCTAGAAGAAGGGAAGCAGAGGTGAAGAAATGAAAAATGGTAAAAGAAAAAAATCTGATCAAGGCTTGCTGGCCGAAAGTCAGAATGAATAGATGATTTCTATAATTTGCAGAGGATTTAAACTAAAATAACAATTCAGGATATAACTGCAGGCATCCTGTCAAAGGGACCCTTACTCTGATCTATAAAGAGGATCAAGGTATTGGAAAAGGGTTTCCTGTCTTCAGAGCCTTTGCTTTTTTCAAGCTTAACCACTAACCATTCACCACAAGCAGCAGGCAAATAACTGGCTTAACTGACCAGCTAGGATAAGCTATAATAACTGCTTAGATTTAAAATAAAAATAAAAATAAAAATCAATCTTATACTATTTTATGTTGAAAAGTGCAGTGAGTAATCACAGTGATGTTTTCATAGCTTCACAAATATTTTGCACTCCTAAAATACCTAAAAAGCCATTTTTTGGTTTTGTTTCATTTGTACTTTTAAAAAGTAATTGCTATGTATAATGTATATGTGTGTGTGTGTCTTTTTTAAAAAATCTGACAGTATTTCTGTCCTCACCAGTGAAGAATTATTTCAAACATGCCATAGTCAATAAAAGAAACTTCTTTAGTCCTTTCCTGTGTCATATACTAATTTTCAGATGAAGCTAATATTGTCTTTTTGTCCAATTCTTTGTGCATTATTTTACTGGATAATACCAACAGAGATTAAATAATATGTTTTTCAGTCCTCTGAACATTTTTTTATGGGTGCCCTTGGAACAGGAGAGCTTTACTGAAGTAATTTGTGAAAGGAATTATCCTTTTTTCCAGCAGTGAAATATTTCATGGGCACAGTAAACTCTTAGAATGAGTATGAACAATGAGGGCAATATTATCTTATTTTTAAGTATTTTGTGAATGTGATTTAAATTGTGTTATTTTCTTCATATCAGCAGACTTTTGGGCCGTCTATGCAGATTAAAGCATCTGTGCAACCCACTGGACAGAAACTCAGTTTGAAAGACATAGCTTTCTAGGTATTAAAGTTGAATTTTCCCATTCCTTTAACGTAACATAACATAACATAACATAACATAACATAACATAACATAACATAACATAACATAACATAACATAACATAACATAACAATAAAATAAAAATAATTTCTTCTTCCTTCCTTAGGCATAATACCTACTGATCTCAGTGGCAGCTTTCTGATATTAAGAACTACTTGGTGCAGCAGGATTATTGAGGTTTGTAGGCTGATCAGATCACAAGCAGTGAAAAAATTCTGTATTTTTGCACACTTGATTTAAAATTTCTGTATTTCCTGCAGTTTTAGCTAACTATCTCTTCCTTAAAAATATATTTATAATTCTGAAGCCACTTAACTTCTTTTACAGTATACTTAGAAAGGTACAATATAGAAGATACCTGAAAGTATACCTCTTTCTGTGTAGTTTGTTGCTGAGTCACAGTAAAGTGAGAGAGAGCTGTTTCTGCTGCCAGGTAGAAACCTGAGAATACACAACTAGTGAAATACACCCTAAATAAATGTAATGATATGTTATGTGGTATGATACAGAGAGGGATCCTTCAGGCTACTTAAATTAGGCAACAGAAAGTCAGAGGGAGAGTACTGCCTTGAACATGATGGTGTGAAAAAATAGAAATAGGCATCTAGGACACCTGGTTTTGAATTTAGATACCTATGTTTAACCTGTATTTTATTTTTGGACCTACAGTGTTGATTTGGATCTTGCCTTTACCATCTAATCCTGAATAAAGTGCACCTATTCATGTGGTGGGTTTTTTTTAAGGTGATGGACAAACTGCTGTTGTTATTTTTAAATATCTTCTAAATATTATGCAACCTAAGTTTATAAAAATGTTGCGTTTTTGGTGCCAGGCTTTCAAGACAAAAAGAGCAATTGGTACAGAATGGCTAAGATTAGATTGGTATTCATGTTTATTGTCAGGATCTACCTTTTTGCTGGATACATAGGTTCATATTCTGAAAATTGTATTGATGTCAAAAGACTTTATTTCACAAGCAAATGAATTTAGTGGCTGCACAGAATAAGACAAATGCAGTCTGAATAGAATTTCCAGTGTTTGACCCCTTAATAGTTGCATGCACTTTCAGAAAAAAAATTACCAAATTCACACATTGGTTAAAAAACCATGATATCTAATATCTCTGTGCATCAGGAAATACTTGTCCAATTCAAATTATCTAGTCTTGACCATATGCTACAAGAAATTTATGGACTATAGGTAAGAAATTAAGAGTTACTTGACTAAAAAAATATGAAGAATTGAAAGAGGGCTGGATGCTACCGCTGAAAGCCAATGCAGACTTCATAATAGGAGTGATATTTTCTCAACAGATAAACTTTGCCTGAAGATGACTTTTCTTAGTGAATGGTGAGATATAATCATTAAGCAGAATTTCCTGTTGCATTTCAGTTCCATGGCTTTCTTTTGGTGGATGTCAGTGGAGTTAATTCTTATGAAATGATGCGTTGCAAGAAAATCAAAAGGAAGCATGAAGCAAATGAGTATCTCTCAGTGATATCTGAAGGTCTTTATTTGCAGTGAGTAAAATTAAGTACTGCTTTCTGAACTTGGGAGCATCTGTGGACATGAGGGTGCAGCCACACTGCGGTACTGTGGGAAGTTTGTTGAGCTTGTCCTTCTAAATAGTCATTGTTAGTTGAACTAACGATTGTTAACTAGCAAAAAGCTATCTAAACAATCTCTAAATTGTGGAGGTAATTGTACTTTGGAGGGAATTCTGTGTTTAGACTTCTTCCAGATGTTCTGAAGTGGTGCAGATAGTGCAGCATTGCACGTCGGTCATTGGCATGGGTATGTACTGTGGGTGGACAATGTTTGGGAGGAGGTAAGGCTGAACAAGATGCATAATTTCCCTGTAACAAGTGTGTAATATTAGTGCTTGAAATGCTCCTATAAGAAATTCCAAGCTGCTGTTAAGCTCCTGCTCTGTGCTAAATAGCAAACTTCAGATAATCGTGTTTAAGGCCTTTCCAAGTTTGGGTACTGGCTTAAGTTCATGCTGAAGGACATGCTGAGAAATACTAGTGAGCAACCTGATGCATTTCACTATCAATCAAAATTATTTTCTTACGGTTTCCTTTTCTTTATTTTGTCCCCTTAATTGGTTACTCCCTCTTAAGACATATGTTCACTTCAGATATATGTGGGTCTTTCTGGATCACCAGTTTTAATTTGTCCTCCTCACTTTCCTCTGGGTCATTTCTCTCTGTGCTGATTTCAAAGTAATAAAGTCCTGTTTGATACAGTGCTGAAGTTTTCCAGAAATAAATGAATTTCTTTTTGGGCTAAGTATTACTGGAATTACTGAACACACATATATTAACTTTACTAACATTTTGTGTCTAAATTAAACAGAAGGAGCACTTGTATATTGCATTTAAAAATGGTATTTAATGTTTGCATACATTTAGGCTTTTCATAGGCATTATCCATGACATTTTCTGCAGTTCCTGGAATTCTGCTTTGCAGTTGCTCAGAATGGTTTTCACCCTGGGTCCATGTTTTTTCCCTTGCTTTATCAGCTGAACTCACAACATTCACCAGTTGCCTTGTGTTGTTGATCTGCTTCGTGTAGCTAACATGAAGTTTAAAAAGTGTCTTATTTGGCTACCCTGTATCAGTTTTTTTTTGTTTGATTGTAAATTGTATAGCAGATATGTTAGCAGATTTTAATTTTGACTAATAAATCTAAAGCCAGTTTTGCTAGTTTAATGGGGGAGGGTGGAAGAGGAATGAGCCGTGTCAGGATTGTATTTGACTTCTCAGATGGATATCTGAGCAAAAAATAAGTAATGGTGAATGAAACCTTAATTTGTCCCATTCATTCCTGGAGAAAATAGCTCCACCCTCACAAAATAATTTAGGACAAATATTACTTATAAAAATAAGAAAAGAAATTAAATGTGGGTTAAAGTCAACAGGTGGAGATATCACTTTGTAACCAAGTGCTACTGGGTTAGAGCAACTGCTCAAATTGAGTTCTCTTATTTCCCGAAGGACATGAACCTGCATTTCGCTAATACATCTATATAGGTTGCTTTGGAGAGAGAGGGAAGAGGCGGGAGAAGACTCTTCTCAGGTCTCCCATTGAAACTGTATGGCTTTGAATAAATAATTAAGCTTTCACACCTCTCAGGCAAGTGTCCTCACCACTGCTGACACAGTCACTTGTCTGTTCTCAGTAACTGTTTCAGTATTTTATGGAAAAGAGAAGCATTACGGTGTCAGAACCACCACAGCATGTAGCCAGGTGTGAATCTGCTTCCATTTTCCAGTTGTATTGGTTATTATTGAGAGAGAGAAAACTTCTCTGACTCACCAAGTGTTTGGGTGAAACATCTGAGTGCTGGTGTTTATTCTGGTGGATGTTTAATTATTAATGCAGCGTGGAATGGATATGGCAAGAAGGACAGAGCTCCAGTTACGGTCTGGTGGTTCATCTCTCATCGGCAGAGAAGGAAGCTGAATTGTTTTAACCTGCAGCTTACACAGAAACATCAGCTACTAAACCACTGAGTGGATGTGGGGAGTGAAAACCCTGTGAATTGAGGACACGTTTTTTAACAGGACGCTACATGCTAGTTCAGCTTTCACTGAGCGCCAGTCTCAACCTCTGTTCACAGTATACAAAATATGCTAAATCTATCGGTGGAGATAGATGTAATCTTTTCCCAAATCCTTTCCCAGTGTGCTGAACTCTCCTGTGAGCACCCATCACTGCCTACCTGTCATCTCCCATCTTCCAAACTCTGGATTTGGTGTTGCACATGCTCATCAGCTCTCCCAAAACCATTTCTGGGAATCCTTCTTCCACACACTGATACAAGGAACATAGTAAATTTTTTAATACAAAACTAATAACAGTAATCATGTAATTTTTTGAAAACTGAATGCTTTCAGACAGCTGTCTATTTTCATGGAGTTGATTGTGTATTTCATAAACACATCTTTTCCCTTCATGAATCTAGAACAATCCTCTGTTGCACTGTATGTTTCATGCTATAGTTTCCAATATTTTTCCTGATAGCTGGACTCATACATCTATGATTTACTACAAATTAAATGCTTTGGTTTCTTTCTTCAAAATTACTTAAAATTTAGTTACAGCACTGTCAGCACTTTAAATGGCTGTTTCAGTTTCTCTCTGCACCTAGGTACTGAAGTGACATCAGTTTAGTAACAGACTGAACAGCTCTTATGAGAGAATGACTGACCTTGAGAATTTTTTTTTTTTTTTAAAAAAAACCAAAATAGAAGTCTATGTAATTAGACCAGCAACGTGGAAACCTGCTTCTCTAATGAGGGCAAATGGCATATATGAAAATATTAAAGAGCTGCTGGCAATGTGGCACTGAAATATCAGATAATCCCAGTTCCCATCTCAGGTGAATTCCAAAGGCATTGCTTCTGGAAGCTCTCTTATCACTGGGAGGAACCATTGGAATTTTTCATATACATTGATGTGTTATAAATTATCTGTAATCACTCTGGAGAAAGACCTGTGCCTCACAGGGGAAAGCTCAATAAGAACATCTGCTCAGTGTGCCATGGTGGTCAAAGAACCAGAGAAGATAGCAGGTTATATTAGAGAAAATATATAGAATAAAGCTGAGAATGCAGTATTACTGTTACATGTTTAGATACATTATCTTTATTTCTGTACTTAATGCTTCAGGAATTTTAATGCTTCAGGAATTGCAGTATTTCAGGAAATACAGATATACAAGCTTGGTATTGACTATCTTTTGTTTGTTTTTAAGGTGAGAGATGACAGCTAGTTTTATTTTTATTTATACCCTTGCTTTTATTACATAAAAATAGTGCTTAAAGCTTGAACAGGTATTAACTCCCATAGCACTATCATAAATAAAAGTGAGAGAAAATCTATATATTAAGGTCATCCTATTTTAAATAAAGATTCAAGTACAAAGCACATTATTTGAGACGTAAGAGGATTTTTCTTATGAAGAAAGCTTGAAACAATGGGAAAAGTTTGCAGTATTGAATGTGCAGAGTAGTTGTGGACATAGTATTAAACAACAGAAGGTGGAGCAATGGTGAGAGCTCTGACTCTTTCCTACTCTCTTAGCAGTGTTGAGGGATTGTCTGCGAAATTAAAAGATGATGAATTCCAAAATTATATAGGCAGCCCTTTCACACTCCCTCCCCGTCCTCCTGACCTTTGGAACTTACCTGCAACAGTGTTGGCAGGCAGTGGTGAAGTGGCACTTGTGGCAATCAAGGTCCTCCAGGTTTTGGCAAAGAGCCTGCAGAAAAGCTAAGGACACCGACGCTGCTATCCTGCTGCCTGCCCAGGACTCTGTAATTCCTCCCTGGGTTTCTGGTGTTGTCAGGAGATCTCAGTGCATGGGGCTGCTGGAGTGTACATCAGCCTGGAGCACTCCAAAATGGCATCTGCTCATGAGTGAGTCTTCTCTTTTTATTTATTTATTTTTTTAAGAGAAAAAAGTTTTTGTATTGCACACAGAAAATACATTAATGAGAACAGAAACAGCCAGTGTTTGCCTAAAATGAAAGAAGAGTCTTTTTCTTGGTAAATGTCTTACTTTCCTCAAAGCAGGGAAATCAGAATGACCTGGCATTTGACTGATGATGTTGTTGTCCACATGAAAGGGAGGGTCAGCTCTCTTTGTGCTAAAGCCCTCTCTCTTCTGTCTCATGTTTCCTATTAATTCTGTACACACTGTTTACACACAGTGTACATACTATATGCACACAGACTTTCAGGGAATACAGTTCCCCTCCTTCTGTTTTTGCAGTGGTGAATATCTCAAAAAAAGTAGCGGAGATTCAGCTTAATAAGGCTCTTACCACTAATAAAAAGTGATGCCAAACCTAGGGATAATGAGAAATATTTATGCTGCTTTTCAAAATGTTTGTGGGGATTATCCATCCTCAGCCATAACACGGCTGAATGTTACAGTATTCAGGTATATGATGCATGATGTTTTCCATGGTACCTATTACCAAGTGCTTGTTTTGGGGCTACTTAGTCTGTATTTAAGTCTGTATCCTAATATATATTTTATTATTAGCATATTACCTGGCATATTGGCAAGGTACTTAAGGAGGTGATTTGAGAAAAGACTATTCTGCTTCTCAGACCTTCTGCATCACACAGAAAGGTATATTTCTGTACACAGTTAACTCCTTGGAAAACATTTACCCATGTTATCAAGAGCTGGTCATTGAAAGGCACTAAATACTTCACTCTGGGGTCTGTGCTAGCAAGGGAAGAAAGAGTGATGTTGCGGAGAACAGATGTGGCAGAATTGTGTGCTCATGTACTAAGCATAAAAGCTAAATTTGGGAGTAGTTGTTTCTCAATATGGAGAAAAAAAGTGTAATTTTTCCCCTTCTGTATCATTCTGGAGCATCCCCTTATGGTGGAGATGACTGTAATCATGAGCGTTTGTCTTCTGGCCAGGGAGAGCTTTGTTCTTTCCCTTAAATTTGTGCATCTCTGCCATCCCAGTAGGTGGGAGGTGGAAACTGCACAGGATGAGAGGATGCAGGGATGAGAGGTGGAAACGTCAGGCCCCATGGGAACTGAATCCAACTCAGCTGGTTGTAGCTTTGAACTTCCTCCATCTTCACTGCAGAAGGATCCAGAAGCAAGATATCCAATGTTGCTTGCATTTCTCAGCACTTAATCTTACACAAATTCCTTTCATTGCACTTATCTTGGTGGAGTGGAGCGGGAGAGAAGGTTGCTTTCTGCTGTTTCTCCTAATCTAGTGATTTCAGTGATCTGGTGTTGTGAAGACCGTATACTTTCTTTCTGAAAGCCTTCTGACTAACATGCATCTGGAGTTCTTCCATGGTCTCTGTTTCCCAAGTGAAACCAGATTAGAAGCTCACTGAAGAATTTCCATTTGCGTTTTGACAATGTACTTGATACTCTTTAGAAGACCTCATAGAGCAGTGGCAATGTACCTCTTCTTGCCAGTGCTGTCAAAAACCAAGGAGATCCTAATGAAGTTAACAGATAAAGACCTGGGGGTGGGGAGGAGGTCAGGAAAGGGCAAGAACATGACAGCTTACAGAACAAGTGGCAAATACTAGAGGCAAAATGTTTCTTTGATGTTTCAAAATGACTAAAGAAATCAACATTAAGTGATCCCATCAAGACAAGCTTATGATACCTTTATATATTTTAAACAAGCAGTTTCATGCCCTTAACAAAGGAAGGTTGAAATTAGTATTTATAAATGTTTATTGGATTGTACATGGTAGGTTGTGCATGGAAGGCAATTGTATCAATAGTGAGAAGCAACTATTGTAATCTGAACATCAGATGCTCTCTTGGGCAGATAAGATAGTGCTGACACATCATGGCAAATACGGTATCATGCTAACTGTCAAGTTGCAACAAATTCAATTACTTTGAAATTGTCATGCTAGAATGACATTAAAAGTGCTGCTAGCCTGTAAGTCTGAAAATGTTTATACCATTGAAAAACTGATATTCAGAAAAGTCAGTCAAGTGATATAAAATGAAGTGACTAAGCTCCTATGTATATGAGGGTTGATTTTCCATGAAAAAGTGCTGTTTTCAATTTAAAAAGGGACATTGCAACTTAGGAGGGTTTAAGTGTTACAGCAGAAGAAACTAAATGAGAGTGGAAAAACTGCTTACATACTATTCAAAGGCAAAAAAAGTCTATTTTAAAATTTAATCCATGAAAAATGTCATATATGCAGTAGATTAACTTTCTCAAAATATCATTGACTAAAAAGGTGTGATATTAATGTTGCCTCACTTTAAGAGAAAGCAAAAGCTTACTCTGGATCCAGGAATTAGGAAAAAAGGTGAGAGGTCTCAAATAATCAGTATGCTTGAACTTTTACAGGAGGAAAAAAAATTTGTAAAATGTAAGGAACAATTGATGAATGCTAATTTTTATGTTAGCAAAGGAATCTAATTTATATGTTCTCTTCAAGACCCTTGTATTTTACCTGCTCACTATTCCGTCAAGATTCAAACAGAAAGGCCAAAATTCTCCAGACCTATGGAGGCATCCAACTCCAGCATGTTAGAGGTGCACACCCCCAGATGTGCTGCATAAGTATGACTTTAATTTTGGTCAGAATTGACTGATTGCTCAGCTTTGTGTGCAGCAAACCAGCTGTCACTATACAGGAAGATCACTGAAGTCAGTTCATAAATAATCTCAATTCACTCAGCCAGACTAGGTATCAGCTGTGTTCTGAAGTGAGAAGTTAATGAAATAATTTCAGTGGTACCTGAAGCAGAGCTTTTGGTGTGCATGGATTCAGTGGTTCCTGCCAGGCTCAGGCAGGTTCGCTCCACAATGGAGCAATCGCAGCTCAGAGAGTGTATGACAAATGTACACGGACAACAGTTAGGGAATATCTTCCCAGGTGTCTCAAAATACAGTAAACTGAAGATAAAAATTGTTCAGAATGTATTCAGATCTGTATCTTCTGCATTTAGTGGCTTTAGTGGTTATGTTTGTACCATTAATGTACTTCTAATAAAGAGACTAACACACTTCCATTCAAAAATCAGTGTTTCATTAATTAGGAAATATTTTATTATTAATCTCTGCTTCTGAGGAAGATATAAACATGCTGTGGTCCCATTTGTTCTGTAGCTAAGTTATTGATGCTGTGATTAAGATGTTAATTGATTTGATGTGACAGCAGGCACAGAAGGCAGAACTACTAAATGCTGCCTTTGCTTCAGTTCTCCCCAGCCAGGCCTCTGTGCTTGGAGAGATGTCAAGGACAGAAATAACCAGCAGCAGGTGAACATCAAGCTGGGGTGGCTGAGGACAACCTCACCCATGGGACAATGGGACAAGACAGACTGCACCTGAGGCAGCTGAGAGCTGGCCAGTGTCCTTGCAGGGCGAGACATCTATAACCTCTGGGAGGTCATGGAGATCTGGAGAGGTCCCCAGTGACCAAAGAAAACCAAATGTTGCATCTGTCTTGCAAGTAAGGATGATCTGGGAAACTCCAAGCTGGTCAGTCTTGGAGTAGGTAAACACTCCCCTTCAGTCCCTGGGAGAATTTCAAACATGGCTCTAGGCATGTGGAAGAGAAAGCAATTGGGAGCTATGACCATGGGTTTACTTGGCATCAGTCACCCTAACCCACCTGATGGCCATCTGGGAGGAAATGTGGATATGGGGAGAGTGGTGGGTGTCATGTACCTGGGCTAGATCCAGGCTCTTGACAGTGTCACTGTTCTCACATCCAAGATGGGCCATGGTGACCTGGATGGATGCACAGCAAAGCAGATAAAAAACTGGTTGGATGATGGGACTCAGAGGGATGTCATTGATGGGGCATAGGGACCCAGAGCCTGGTAACAAATAGGGCATCTCTGGGGTCTGTTTGAGACCTCCCTTGTTTAGCATCTGTTGTGGTTTAACCCTGGTCAGCAGCTCAGCCCCACCCAGCTACTTGCTCGCTCCCTGCAGTGGGGTGGGGAAGAGAACTGGAAGGGTAAAAGTGGGAAACCCATGGGTTGAGATAAAGACAATTTTATAAGTAAAGCAGAATCCACAAATGCAAGGAAAGCAAAACAAGGAATTAATTCACTGCTTCCCATCAGCAGGTGGGTGTTCAGCCATCTCCAAGAAAGCAGAAATCCATCACGTGTAACAGTTACTCGGGAAGACAAACACCATCAGTGTTATCAACCCTGTTTTAATCACAAATGCAAAACATAGCTGAACCATACAAGGTACCATGAAGAAAATTAACTGTATCCCAAGCCAAACTGGCACACATCTTTATCATTGGCCTGGAGGAGGTCACAGAGCCCTCACCCATCAAGTTTTCAGATGGTTCCAAAGAGAAGGAATGAGGTGATAGAGAATATATGAGTCCCTAAAATAAAAATCAAGATCTCATCTGAGAAGTTTTTTTCTCCCTTTTTTCTAACTCTGCTGGTATAACTGGGGTAGCTAATACACTGCATTTGATGTGATTTTTTTCCTGGGAGTAGACATTTGAGTTTATTTACAGGTCATCTACCAATAATTCCAAATGGAACCAGAGATGAAAAAAGCCCTCTGTGGATTGTTCTTCACAGAAAGCTTAGGAGGTAAGCTTCAGCCTCATCTCTACTTTGAAATTCTTAATTAAAAAAAAAAAAAAATCAAAGCAAGGCTATCTTTTGTAGCTGATAATTTCCTCTTTCAGCAAAAGATCAATGCCCCAACATGATGGCAAATGACCCTGTGTCATTAGAAGTATCATCTTTTTCTTATTATCAGGCCAGTTCCTGAAAGACTAAAGAGAAATCTTCATTTCATGTGCATGTTGTAGTATAGCAACAGATAGTCTATATGCACTTTCAGCTGCTTTGTTGTGGATTTCAGCTAAATGTTGAATTGTGTACTTTCTAATCTGAATGAAGCTTTATGTTTTGCAAAGTTTTCCACCTTTCATTCAGAATTTCACATTTAAGAGATGGGTGACAGGCGCGTAACTGGGACTCTGATCAGCCAATCTGGTGTGAATAGATTTAGTGAACCAGGACCAAATTTTTGAATCTTAATCTATACAGAACATAAATAGAAAAAAATCTTAGTTAGTTTGTTGGTCTTTACAGAATCTCTTTACCTTTTTCCTGGCATTTACTTTGGGACAGTTTCATTGTGCATAACTTTTTCTCAGTGGGAAATTTGCAGGACTCTGCTTTTTCTCTTTTCTTTCCTCTTGGATTCTACTTTGAAGATTTGTACAGATCTGAGTATCTGAGATACCGAAGGCAATCTCAGTTTGTTAAAATGCCAGTAAAGCTGATTAAAATGCCTGTAGGTTGCACAAAGCACCATAAATAGGACAATCTCTTGGTTGCCCTAGCACTGAAAAATCTTGGATGGGCTATTTATCTGTCAAACCAAAACCTTCCCAATAGATCTTCATTTGGCAAATCATCCAGAACTGGTACCAACTCTTGAGTGGGAGCGCAGATGTCATATTTTATCCTGACCTAAACACCTGTCAAACAGCACTGTGCTGGCCTTTCAGGCACCAACAAATCATGACCCTGCTAGGAGCAGACTGGGACATTTTAATGTACTTTTTATAGCTGAAAAATAGTTAATGACTTCAGTATGTAACAGATAAGGGATCCTTTTTTTTTTTTTTTTTTTAGAGTTGGCAGATTGCCATCTTCTCCTTTCCTCTTTGGCTCTGTGATTCTGCATTTGAAACATGTTGCTTCCTAAACGTATACTCTATCAAAAAGTGAGTAGGTGTCTAGCTAATCAGAGCACAAAGGGTCATTGTTTGTAACTAGGAGGCTACGATTCATCTCACGTCATTGTTTTTAAAAATTTAATTTCACAGTAGTAGCATGTAACAAGCAAACTCAACTGAACGCTTCGAGACTGACATCAGTTCAGACAATTTTTCATTTTAAAGGCAGAGAAGTCATAGAATCATAGTATGGTTTGGGTTGGAAGAGACCTTTAAAGGTTATCTAACCCAACCCCCCCTGCAATAAGCAGGGACATCTTCAACTTCGAGTCCAGTGCTCACATCAGGGGGTCAGGCATTGGGAGATTCAGTTTCAAGTTCTCACTCTGAAATAGGCTGGACACCTGAGCTTGAGCAGTTCATATAGATCAGGCTTTTCTAAGGGCATAAACTGACTGAAATCACTAGGAACTGAGTTTCTGTGGATTTGAGTCCAAGGGCCCTAAAAATCACAGACACTCTTTAGGCAGAAAAGTTTTGTGATCTGTCCATTGTTTCCACGGAAGTGACCAGTAGGGCAGGGATTGAATCCATGTCTTGAAAAATACCTTAATTCTTCCCTTTAAAGTAGTAGGAGACAACATCATGAGCAAAGCAGGACACAAGTTAGTGTCCTAACTACTGATGACCCACCATATCCATACAGACTGATCTGTGTCCATGGGGCTGGTCCAAGGTAAAGCTGAGAAGCACTGTGAGCCAGGTGAGGATGTGAGGCAGAAGGTTGGGCACCATCACGCCTACATCACAGCTCCAGTAAGGACCAAATGCAGAGATCTGACCTGAAATGCAGCTCCTGCCAAGGGTGGTGGCCCCTGATGGAGTGTCCCACGGGGCTTTCTGGGAGCACTGCTGTTTTTATAGCAGCCTTATCCCAGGTTTTGTGGCTGCACCTTCTTGAAGCCAGTTTGAACACAGGCAGCTAAAACCCTAGGAAAGGATGTGGGGGAAGAGGTTGCTCTCAGGCCCTCTATTAAAAAAAACAGGTCTTAATCTTCCTGTATCTCTAAACCCTAAAAAATGACAAATATCATCAGTGGTGTTAGGAAGGTAAACACATTAAATACTATTTGAGGAGTTGTAGTGATAATATGTAATGAAATTCACATTAATAGTAAAGTCATTCATAGCTGTCTGTATCCTTCTGTTATTTATTATTGAGGTGGGTCTTAACTTAAAGCACAGGACTAGTGTTTCTTGGTACTGCCTGGGTATATCTACCTGGAATTTTGTAAGACCTTTGATACAGCCCCCCCACCCTCCCAACATTCTTACTTCTAAATTGGAGATAAATGGGTTTCATGGAATAAGGAATTGTGTAGATGGCCATGTCCAAAGAGTTGCAGTCAATGGCTCAATGTCCAAAAGGAAACCAGTAATGAGTGGTATCCCTCAAGGGTCCATAATGGGACCAGTACTGTTTAATCAATGACATAGACAGTGGGATTGAGTGCACCCTCAGCAGATGACAAGTTGAGAGTTGCAGTTGACATGCTTGAGGGAATGGATGCCATCCAGAAGGACCTTGTCAGGCTTGAGGAGTTGGGGCCATGAAAGCCTCATGAAGTTCCACAGTGCTGAGTGAAAGGTCCTGCACCTGGGTCAGGGCAACCTCCAATATCAGTATGAGCTGGGGAATGAATAGATTGAGAGCAGCCCTGCAGAGAAGCATTTGGGTGTACTGGTGGATGAAAAATTGGACATGACCCAGCAATAGCACTTGCAGCCCAGAAAGCAAATCATATCCTGGGCTGCATCAAAAGAAGTGTGGTCAGTAGGTTGAGGGAGGGGATTCTGAGAAGCTGAGCACGAGCAGACAATGTG
>NW_010322644.1:0-17755 GCF_000700745.2 Antrostomus carolinensis
CTAACCATTCTATGATTCTATGACTCTATGTGCTGCTGAACATCTATAATTAAATTGTTTACTTGTGGAAATCAGAATTCTTCAGAATCAGATTCTTCAAATCACGTTTTCAAGAAAGGATTGAAATGAAGACAGAATAGAATAGAGTACTTTCAGTTGGAAGGGACCTACAATAATCATCTAGTCAAACTGCCTGACCCCTCCAGGGCTGACCAAAAATTAAAGCACAGTATTAAAGGCATAGTCCAAATGCCTCTCAAACACTGACAGGCTTGGGGCACCAACCACCTCACTAGGAAGCCTGTTCCAGTGTCTGACCACCCTGTTGGCAAAGAAATGCTTCCTAACATCCAGTCTGAACCTTCCCTGGCACAGCTTTGAACCACTGCCATGCATCCTGTCAGTGGATAGCAGGGAGAAGAGCTCAGGACCTCCCTCTCCACGTCCCCTCCTCAGGAAGCTGTAGAAAGCAATGAGGTTGCACCTCAGACTTCTTTTGTCCAATAATGTATGGCTTCTCAACTTGAAAATTCATCAAATGAACACAGAAGGAAAAGAAAGATGGCAAACAATCATAGACAAAATAAACAAATAGAACATCAGAATGATAATGCTACTGAATGGCAAAAAATTCAAAGAAAGAAGAAGTCAGAACTTATTCTAGGAGGATTTTACAAAAAAAAAAAAAAAAAAAAAAAAAAAAAGCCCCTGAAGATGAAGATTTCTCAACAGAATGTCTTGTGATTAAAAAAACCAACAACTGCCAAGCATAACGATCTTAAAAAGTGCAAGAGATGCAAAAATATATTTCGGTATTTTTTCAGTTAAATGAAAAACATGAGTGCATTCTGCTAAAGAAAGGATGACACATAAAAATACACAGCAAGAACACCAAAATGTGAAAATCTGAACTACAGGAAGATTAAATAAAACATTTTTCTTTGCTTTTTTCTTTTTTTTTCTTTTCTTTTAAACTTTTAGGTTAAACAGATGAATCACAGAATCACAGAATGTTAGGGATTGGAAGGGAACTCGAAAGATCATCTAGTTCAACCCCCTGACAGAGCTGGATCACCTACAGTAGGTCACACAGGAACACGTCCAGGTGGGTTTTGAATGTCTCCCGGGAAGGAGACTCTACAACCTCTCTGGAGAGCCTGTTCCAGTGGTCTGTCACTCTCACAGTGAAAAAGCTTTTCCTTTATCACTGTGAGAGTGACAGGTATCAAAAATTTCTCAGAATAGTCTATTTTCCCACGTTCTGCACTCATACTTTGGAAGAAGTTTCATGTTACCTAACCTGGATAAGAATACATTTTTCAGCAGAGTTTTTGGTTTCTTCAAATACTATCTTAATTACAAGGATGCATACAAGGAGAAAAAGGTATTTAATCTGTACACACTTTCAGGCAGCCAAGATATTGTTTTAGTTTTTCCATTTATCCATCATAAAGTGAAATTTGATTGTACTTATCTACAACAAAACCAAAGCTCTTTATTGTAACCCTATTTTCCCCCATCTACATTAACAGACTTGTATTTTATGTACTTGTCATGTTCAAAGAAAGTATATCAGAACTATACAAACCAAAGTCTTCAGACATTTAAAACTCTAAATTTGCTGTTCATTGCCACTGAAGAAGCTCTTCTTTCTAGTTTCCTTCAAGTTTGATTACTATCCACATTTATTTAAACAAAAATCAAGAATATAAATTCCAGAACAGTAAACAGACAGTGTCACTGCAAAATTGAATTATTGCAATGGTACAAATACTACAACCCTAACAACATCCAGGTCTGATCTGCACCAAGCACTCGTTCCTTCCCTCTCCTAATTAACTACCGTCACACTTGCTCTACCTTTTCCAAAGCCAAGAATAAATGAGGGCATATCACAGTCAACGACAAGAGTTCTCATATGTTTTGGACTAGTTTGCAAGAACCACTTTAGGTTAAAATATATACATATACAATTAGATTAAACACTCTTGCCTTGTAAGTGTGAGGAAAGCAGTTTGGAAACAAAATTGCTAATTCTCTTCTCCTTCCCAACGTTCATATATCTTTCTAGGCATTATTGCAAAGCAGCTGACTTTGCATTTGGCACAAATTTCCACAGGGAAATGGAAATAACCAGCTGGGATAAGAGTGAGAATCTCTTAAAATCCTAAATCAATTAGTTGTTTTAAAGAGAAAATCAGTAATTTTTTTACGCTTGATAACAAAAGCCATCACATAACATTCAATAATAATTCTTGCTCAAACTGGAATATCTTTTCTACAAAACAACATTTAATTGATTTCATAATCACCAGTGACAGTTCAAAGTATGTGGAATCAGACTGCTACTACTTTTATAAAGATAGGGCTCCAATTCAAGCACTAAAACACAGTACTCTGACAAAGTGGTGGTGGACCCAGGTATCAAAAACCAAGTTACTCCTCTCTGGTAATCATAGAATCATAGAATGGTTTGGATTGGAAGGGACCTTAAAGATCATCTAGTTCCAACCCCCCTGCCATCAGCAGGGATATCTTCTACTAGATCAGGTTGCTCAAAAGCCTCATCCAGCCTGGCCTTAAACACTTCCAGGGAGGGGGAATCTACAACTTCCTTGGGCAACCTGTTCCAGTGTCTGACCACCCTCACAGTGAAGAACTTCTTCCTAATATCTAATCTAAACCTACCCTCTTTCAATTTAAACCCATTTCCCCTAGTTTTGGCATTAATTGCCCTTATGAAATGTCCTTCCCCAGCTTTCTTGTAGGCCCCCTTCAGGTATTGGAAGGCTGCTATAAATCTCCCCAAAGCCTTCTCTTTTCCAGGCTGAACAGCCCCAACTCTTTTTAAACCATTAAATTTCTAAACAATTAAAGTTTTTAGGAAGATTCTTCTTCAGCTGCACAAATGAAGATTTCTTCAGGTAAATGCTTACAATGTTAAATGAAATACATTAAACTTTTTAGCCAAACAATATGTCTGCTGATCACATGCACTTCTTAACCTAAATGTATCCATATGACTACAGAGAAAAGCACAGGTAAAAAAAACCTTAAAACTTACATTTTCTGTAATTGGTACATATTCCTTTCTTTTTTTTTTTTTTTTTTTTAATAATGCTTAACTTTTGAATGGAGTTCTTGAGAGATTTGAATTACAGGTATGTGTATCTGAGGTAATTTTCAAAATTCTTTTTACCATCAATGGAAAGTAAAATGTGCTTCTGGGAAGTGATTAATCTCACTGGTTTTAGACGCAACATTAGGATGAAATAAATCTTTCCCTGGGAATGTAGTACTTTTCGCTGACTATAAAAGGACAACTAGTTCAGACAGGCACATCTAAAGTTATGTCAGATTAATCTTAATCAGTGTGCTCACAGTATGGTTTATAATCAAATGACAGCACAAAAAGACTGATTCTCACATGAATCACTACAACAGCACGTAATTCTGCACATTACCATACCCTTTTTAAAGGAGTCTTCATTTTAGTTTCAAAAACATTTTTACCCTGAATAATGTATAGTACACACACATCAGTGTGCCACTATGGCAAGTGAATGATTTACTTTTAATTTCTAATGTCTTCTTTTGGGGGAGGAGGGCACTCCTGTAGGTTTGCAAACTGCTTTTGGCTGGGATAGTTAATTTTCTTCATGGCAGCCCATATGGTGCTGTATTTTACATTTGTGACTAAAACAGTGCTGGTAACACTTCGATGTTTTAGCTATTGCTGAGTGGTGCTTTCACAGTGTCAGGGCTTCCCATTTCTCACCCTGCCCTCCCAGCAAGCAGGCTGAGGGTGGACAACAGGTTGGAAGGGCGGACAGCCAGGACAGCTGACTCCAACTGACCAAAGGGATATTCCATACCACCATGCTCAGCAAGAACACTGTAGGGTAGTCTTTCCTAACTAGGGGTTGTACAAAGAGTGGCTGGGCATCAGTCTGCTTGTGGGAGGTGGCAAATGGTTGCCTTTGCATCACTTGTTCCCCACACACACTCTTATTAAACCATCTTTACCTCAACCCACGAGGGTTTTTTTGCTTTTGTTCTTCTGGTTCTCTAATGCATTGCGGTGGGAGGTGTGTGTGTGTGTGGGAGCAAGTAGTAGGTGTTTATTTGCTGGTTGGGATCAACACATCATGGTTTAAAAATTTGGCTTCTGTCCTCAGATTTACTTCTCACAGTTTTGCCTGCTGAGCAGTGCTGCTCAGTTCAATAAACTCTAATGACTCTTGTATAAGGGGTCTTAACAAAGCACCAAAGGGGAAAACTAAATTACACAGTGTTAAAAAATAATCTGATACAGCAAACTTTGCTTAAGAGTGTGAGTCCAGCAAACCTTGAGCATGGCCTGCTGAGTTCTTCCAAAAACATAACACTTCAGTGTTTGACTCAGAACATCAAAAACCCAAATTTGCTGAATACACTATAAAGTATGTTTATTCCCCATTTCAAACCAGCCTGCATGTTACGCCACCATTATACAGGGAAAGCATTTTATCATGTCTTTCCCCATCCTACAGTCATTTTCTATAAGTCAATAGTTTTGATAATACCTACAGTTTTTCCTTGTATTTTAGATTTCAGATCTTTTTTTCAAAGCATGAAGAGAAACATTAAAAATTTATTTGAAATGCGTGGAAGATAACATACATTGTGAAAGAACAAAGGCTCTATAAGCAATGAAGATTAACTTTGTACTTACTAATGCCTTCCTGTTGTCATTGTTACCTGCCTCAGGACATTAGCTTTCTTGGGACGTAAACCAGGAAGAGATAGTAAAAATTATTATGAGAACTGTCTAACTGTCCCCTTTCCTTTAATTTCTGGGAGGACACCTCTAAATAACTTCACTGGCACCAGCAGATTTTCTACAATGAAAGGACAAAGCTAGCAACTGTCAAACTGAAAATGTCTTTGTCGTAAAAAAATTACATACAGGTTTATTAGGCACTATTGATGCTTTATTTTAAAAAATGCTATAGTTATCTAAACAATCATGCTGCAGTTTCACATGACAAAGCTGGCACAATGCAGTTCTACTACATTGCTTAAAGAGGGTGTGAACTTTCATTTTTGGATGGTTTTCCAAAGAAAACAAGCACATGTTAGAATGCGTAATTACAGATAGTAACAGAAACTAGGTACATTCCTGTCAAGACCCATTCAGTCCAATCCTATGATTCCAGTACTCCTCAACTTCCAGAATAAATGTTTGCTCATTTAATAAGCCCTGCAAAATAGCAGTTGTCAATACTTAAGTAAATGCAATGATAACATTAAGTCACTTCAGGAAGCTGTCCCAAAGAAATACCCTTCAAGGAACTGTGCCTAAGAAACAAAGGTTTCTGTGTATTTAAACTGAGTTACATGTGTCTTGAGATATTGTTCCAGACTCTCCTCATCCATTGTTAGTATCAAAATTACAAGCTGCTTTGAAGCAAGAAACAAACAAACAAAAAGTCATTTTGCTGTGCAGCTGAGCAAACCTGTCCCCTGTACTGAGTCTGGATTAGTGTCCGATTTTTTAATCATGATGAAGTGTTGAAATTCTTTGGCTGAAACTTCATGGAAAAAAAAAAACAAAAAACAAAAAACAAAACCCAAACCCAAATGGAAATTACAGTCTATTATTCAGTTTAAAAAGAGCCCAATATCAAGGCATGGTTTGAACTATACTTGTTATAGTCGGAATGCTGCAGTACTAATTGTAATTACTGTAGTACATTAGAATTAACATATGTAACACATAATTATCCAGGTCAGATTAGTCAAGGTTTATTAACTTGCTCCTCTGATAACATAAATATGAAATGTAAATTCAATAAATAAAATACCAAAGATGTTTCAAAACATTTTTTTGGAAAAAAAAAAAAAAAAAGGGGGGGAAAAAAAAAAAAGTTTTTTTTTTTTTTTTTTTTTTTTCCCATGCCAGGAGAGAAGCAACAGAAACTGAAATAACTGAGTGTCCTGGTTTTTAGCTGGGACAGAATAGTGCTGTGTTTTAGTTTCAGCATGGGATTTGTTATGAGAACATTAATAACTTAACGATGCTTTCAATTGTTGCTGGAAGTCAAAGGACTTCATGTTTTTTTAGCCTAGTTAGCCTACAAGTGAAAAGCCTAGGGGGGCAGAGAATATTTAAATTAAAAAGCTAGACTGGCATTTGGATATGCCAATGGGATATTCCACATCATATAAATTCATGCTCAGCATATTAATGAGGGTCTCTCTATCTTCCCCAACTTCATGTACAGAAGTGAACAGAATGTATTTTCTATAAATACTAATAGACAATTTTAGTCAACAGAAGTCTCCAGTAAATCAAAACATTTGGTTATTATTTTCACAGATAACATTTGTTATTATTCTTTTTTTTCTTTTTTTTTTCTTTTTTTTTTTTTTTTTGTTAACTCTCAGATGTATTCTGTGACTAGAATGAATTGTAATACAGTTCATGGAATTTTGGTCTTGGAAAGTGGTGGATTTTATTTCAGAATAATCTGTGATATGGTTCCCAGGCACATCAAGGACACATAATTTAAAGACTATAGAAGAAAAAGTGATAGAGGATGTTAACCATGAGGATTGTGGTGTTATGCTGTACCTACACACTTTAGCTAAGATCATAAAAATAGACACATACCATCAGGACAAAGATCTACCTAGCCCACTATCTTCTTCTAAACAGCCATCATCTCTCTATCAACCCTTGGCCTGTAAATCCTAAATGAATAGCCTGCAGGCTCTCTTACTGTCTCCTTCTTTCCCGTGATGTAATCAGAGAGGCAAAACAGTTGCTCTCTGCTGGCACTAACTGTTTTTCCCTCACTATTAAGGAGCCCTCTTGTGTACCCCTCCCCATTAGCACCTCTTCTCCAAGCTGGACAGAGAATGGGTAGACTTTGCCCCACCCAGTGCCTCACTTTTCTGCTCTGCATCCCCTGCAAACTTGTACAGTATAACCTGTCACCCATAACTGCCATCAGGAAGCAGCTCTCTACCCAATACACTCTAACGGGACTGAGACAGTGTTACGTTCTGTGTTCCTCCTGAGAGCCTATGGAGAAAAATATTTCCCTAATTAACTGTTCTGTCATATTAAATGAAATTTGGTTACCCGAGATATTCAGTGACTAACCAAGAAATAATCTACTTTTAATTCTAAAGGATATGACTATTAGAACACAAAGAAAAGGAAGTTTAACCTAAGTAGCTTTCATATTGCAATCAGATTTCTAGAAAATAATCAACATACGCAATTCACTTACCTTGCTAAATACTACTTGCCATTAAACCAGTTTGCTTTGTTTATATACCACTGCACTGGTGTTTGGTAAGAAAAAGAATTACTTACATTCTCATTAAGATTAAGCTATTACTTGATTAAATTTAAATAATCCATTTTTAAAGTGTCCCATTCTCATGTCTACCTTTCTCTTAATTTTTTATATTCTTTAGGGTCTTTAGCTGCTTTTATTTTTAACTGAAACATTTCCCTCTTGTCACAAAACACTCTGAAAAGCCTGGAAACTATAAATCATGGCTATGTAATATTTAAAAGCAGAACAATTCCAATTAACTTAGTTATGACAGTGCCATTTTCCAACTGATACATATAGGTGTCAAAAGTATCCTGTTCACATTAAAGATTAATGATACAGTGATAGCCCAGGAGGACCACAATGCCGGGGATACGTGATCTCAAACAATATTGAAGTGAGAGGTGCAGAATAGTAGTCTTACCTCCACTTCATGTCCCTGAAAAACAGGAGCTTAAAGGGAAGAACAAAGAAGTATCCTTAATTCTCAACATCCTGCTGCTCACTTACAGCAATAATTTTGAGATACCTAGTAACATTTTTGGTATCAATATTTTGAAACTGTCCAATGGCAATGCTCATCATCACTTTGTGAAGCTCTACATTCAATTTCAATATGCTCATTTTCAAAAATCTTCCATTTTTAATTAGATGCCAAAAGCATTAACTACTTACTCTACAGTCTTTTTTTCCCAGAAGTTAACATGGGAGAAAATAAACCAGTGTTTAGGCACAGTGAAAATCCCTAGCTCATTTCTGTACAATGACTCTTTATTGATTATAAAACAATTGCTGGACATGTGATACAGTTCCATTTAATTCTCTATGTGTGACATAACTAGGTAAAAGAGAGCCAACAGTAAACAAGAAATCCCCAGTCAGCATTCCTTCTATTAAAAGGATAAGTAGATTCCAGCAAATAACAACGAAAGACTATAATCTACAATTGAGTTAAACTTATTAATGGAGCTTGAACAGAGGCTTCCTGTAGAACCTACCTAATTCTTGTTAATGACTGAAATGCCTGTTGACTATGTTTTATAAATAAACACAAAGTCAAATGCATAAACAAGCATGGTTTCACCTCAAAACTTACTGTTTCCTTGCTAAAAGCATTTTGTCCTATAAATTTTAATTCATAGTTAACAATACACTTCTAAATCTAATTAATTCGTATAAAAAGCATTAACAAAATTTCAGTAAATAAAATAATTAGCAACACCATAATGTTGTTTATTATATTATAAAATGCAGAAGGATACCATCATATCATATTACATAGACACATGAATTATAAGTGTCAGGGTTGGGAAAATTAACAGTAAGATTCTGTGGCTTCTCAGTTTTGGCAGCCTGAAGTTTGTTAAATAATCATCATTATCTCTATTTTCAAGTAAAGTCAGCCCATACCTTTTTTTTTTTTTTTTTTTAAAAAAATCAAGAGAGATACCTTTTTTTTTTTTTTTTTTTTTTTAAGAAAATCAAGAGAAGTTATACTATTTATTACATTTTTCTTGTCCTCAAAAGTGAGCAAGATACTGATAAAGAACAGAGATTGTGCTTTAAAAACTCTTTTAAAACTTCTCTAAGCAAAACTTTCTTTTAAAAGTCCTGAAAAGAAGCTCCCTTGGTTATTAAGGCAATTGATGATACTTAGATTTCTAAGACTACGATTTTTTTTACCAGATTTGTCAATATTTGCCATCTTCCCTTCTCTAAATAACTCTTAGGATAGTGTAAGATAATTGTTCTGGTTTATGACTGGTCCCCCATAGGGGTTTGGCTGTCATTAATGATTTAGGACTTTTTTTGTGCAAGGATAAACCCTAAAACCTCAACCACTAAAGAAGGCACCGCAGAGACCGCAATGACAGTTGTTTTACGAAGTCAGAAGTGCATCCTAATTGCCTTTTTTTCACTCCCCTTTTTAATTTATTATGAAGTTTTTCATTCAATGAAATCTTTTCCTTAACCTGTAGAAGATAACAGTGAAGGACAAAGGCAAGAATTATACAGCAAAATAGGAGAGGTCAGATGAAACTTTAACCACAAAAGGTAATTTTAAGGAGGAAATTGAAAGGTAGATAAATAACCATAAGAAACAATCTATCAGTAGTCAGAAAGTTTTCCTTATGTAAGAAGCTGGTCAGGTCTCTTAATTGTTTAGCATTCCCAAACTGAAGATCATTTCATGTACAACTGGATGCATTTTCCACCTTTTTACATGATCCAGAGGTAAGGGCAACATAATTAGGATTAGGCGCAATTATGTACCTGCAGCCAAGGTAAGAGTGAAAATTTTGATTTATTCTAACACTGTATGTGTGTTTCTTCCCTACTTTTGTTGCTTAGTATTATGAATTCAGTTTGTTACACAAAGTATCTCAGCACTTGAAAAATATATACTCACCTTTCTAAAGATGAAACCCATAGGAAATAAAACCAAATTACTACGGTAGGAAGTCTCTGTACAGAGAACAAGGTTATTTCAATATTGCACTAGTTCTCCCATTGTGTTTGCCTGGTGTTACTGTTTGAATTACTGTTCAAGAATATAAAACCAGCAAAAAGGTCTATCTAGCCTATGCCAGTGGCAAAATGCCAAATATCTACAAAAAGTACAAGATAGGATAAGCATATACTTCAGTATTTTTATCTTATTAAATACTTTTTATATTAATGCATATTTATTATTATTTTTATTAACAATAATTAATTAATAAAATAGTAATTTTAAGTTATAATAAAATGTTCACAAAGATTTGATTTTACAGTTGGACTTGATGATCTTAGAGATTTTTCCAACCTTAATGATTCTATGATTTTCAGACACTTATGTCTTAGCTCATCGTGACTGACACTGACAGTATGTTTTTCCCCTTCTGTCCAGTGCAAAACAGAATCAGTACTTGATTTAGGTGAAAATGTTACTACAGAGGAAATGGAACAGTTATACAAATGGAAAAACAGAGCTATATAAATAATCATAATCCATAAAAGCTCTTTCAGAAGTGAGGTCTTCAGAAACCATGTATTCACTTGCTCTTTAATCAAATGGATAATAATCAGAAGTAAGCATGCCAAGTTAAATAATAACTCTCCCCATGTGTAAACAAATAAGAATAACTCAAAATGACTGTATAATCTTGATCAAAAGTTCAAGCGTTTCCCTTTCCAGTACTACTCCCACCTTCTATTACATGGTAAACCTTACTACATTCTTTATTTACTGAATATATGCAATAATTACAATTGTATTCTACAAATAAACGATTTCACTTTCAGTTGTTGCAGTTAATAAAACAACTAATTATTCCATTAGTTCTTTTGGGGCTATTTCAATTTAATATATAGTCAGGGGCTTATCGCCTAAAAAATATCACGTATAAATTCCATCTATACTAAAAAATGCAGAAGTACATGGAAGACACAAAAAACTCTTTTTCCAACCATGTTAATAGCACTATCAGAACTTCAAACTCCTGTAGCCAGATTAAGTTGTTCTATTTTCTATAATTTATAAACAATGGATTGCTTTGTTCCGATTCTGAAGGTCTAATTAAAAAACTAATTATTCTATGTTTCTGTATCTTCTGTACATTTCTCATTTGTCTAGGAAGCAGCAAAATCCAAAAAAAAAAAAGAAAATGTACTTACTCATAACTAGTTAAACAGAATTAAAGCATAAGAAAAGTTGCAAAACCAAATTCTGACTGTTCTTAACAACTGGAAGACAATTAATAGCTCAATCATGAAGTGGGTATCACTCCCAAAGAAAAACAGGGCACGCTCTGGAAAACAACTGATGTTTTGTAACAGGGTTATTACAACTACTCAGAATCATAAAGTTTGCAAATGTAAAAAAATATTGAAAGCACCTCAATCTGTATCAATCTGTCCTCCAAGAAGTGCCAGTGAAACTTCTGGTGTTTACCTTAACTTAACCTTTAGCAGCATATATCACCCGCTCTTCAGTCCCACATGAGACTAGGGTTTATTTCTGAATGTTTCTCCTATGGAGTTTTGTGGGGAAAGAAACATTCATTGAGATCCTTTCACCCAACTTCCAAATGTCTCCTCTGTGTTGAAAAAGTGATCTCTAGTACTGCAAATAACACTACTTTCAATAGCAGTGACAATACTGATGCAAATTTTATTTAGCTTATTTCACTTCTCCTTTCCTCTGTTGATGACACAGATGAGCATTTTACTAACATACTCCAAGTTTGATTGACATGGAAAACTTTAAATTTGATTTTTCCCTCATTAATAAGGACGTTTCATTCTACCAGCCTCCCTCCTAGCTTGAAGATAATCAAAGCTAAGTTACTGCAACAGAAGAACAGCTTAACACATGCAAAATTCCCCTCACTGATGCTCTGGCAGCGGTGGCCATGCTGAAGAAGCCTGTGCAAGATGGCAATCCAACTGCAAAAAACCCTATGTGCCGACATGGGGAGAAGTCCAGATGTGGGAGAGAGGGATAATCACTCCCTGGTCTTCAGTCTTGTTTAAGGGCCACATCAACCACTCTACACTGGCACTAAAAGAGAAGGTTTAACTAATTTAAAATCACTAAAGATTATAAAGACTTCAAAGGTTGATTTAAAATTATATTCCTTTGGTGGAGTTTGTCTGGGGGCTGTATGATTTTTGGTTTGTTTTGGTTTTGGGGGGAGGAGTTTAAAGATCTGAGATTGAAACGTCATGGATTAAATGCTATTAGATCCCATCTTGCTCACCTGCTACAAGAGAGAACTGGGGAGGGCCATGGCTTCCCTTGTACCAGAACAAACGGGCCCACACTGTGCACAGAATATACTTGACTAAAGTTATCCACTCAGGGCACAAGCGCATTTAAAGTGGACTTCATATTGACAAACATTCAAGATCTCTTATTCTGTGAAACTGTTTTATTAACTATATATGCCCTGATTTTAATTAGAATTTTAATAAACTTACTATGTTGTCAAGCAACAAAAATCACATTTTTGCATTTTTAAGATGTTATTTTAGAGTAAATCAAATTACAAAAGGGGACATAAAAAGAGCAAGAAAGCATTAACTAACAGGTTAAAAAAAAAATAAAAAATAAAATGAGTGAGCTGTCCACGTACTATAAGCCCCCTTTTAGTACTGAAAGGCCACAATAAGGTCTCACCAGAGCCTTCTCTTCTCCAGGCTGTACAACCCCAACTATATCAGCCTTTCCTCGTACGAGAGGTGTTCCATCCCTCTGATCATCTTTGTGGTCCTCCTTTGGACCTGCTCCAACAGGTCCATGTCCTTCCTGTGCTGAGGACTCCAGAACTGGATGCAGTACTGCAGGTGGGGTCTCACAAGTGCAGAGTAGAGGGGCAGAATCATCTCCCTCGACCTGCTGGCCACACTTCTTTTAATGCAGCCCAGGACACAGTTTACTTTCTGGGCTGCAAGCACACCATGTTGCCGGCTCATATCCAGCTTTTCATCCACCAGTACCCCCAAGTCCTTCTCTGCAGGGCTGCTCTCAATCCCTTTCCTGTACTGATACGAGGGCTTGCCCTGACCCAGGTGCAGGATCTTGCACTTGGCCTTGTTGAACTCCATGAGGTTCACACAGGCCCATTTCTCCAGCTTGTCCAGGTCCCTCCGGATGACATCCCGTCCCTCAGGTGTGTCAACCACACCACTCAGCTTGGTTTCTGTAAACTTGCTGAGGGTGCACTCGATCTCATTATCTATGTCATTGATGAAGATATTAAACAGTACTGGTCCCAATATGGACCCCTGAGGGACACCACTCATCATTGATCTCCATCTGGATATTGAGCCGTTGATCACTACCCTCTGGACTGGATGCGACCATCCACCCAATTCCTCATCTGCCGATCAGCCCACCCATCAAATCCATCTCTTTCCAATTTAGAGAGAAGGGTGTTGTGTGGGATTGTGTCAAATGCCTTACAGAAATCCAGATACTACTTCATTGTTAATTATATTCAAATTATATAAATTTCTACAAAAAAACTTAACTTAAAAGATTCTTAAATATGTATCAAAACTTGTTCAATATAAAGTATTTAGTATGTTCATTTTTAATACTTGTAGCAGTGAAAAAACACAATAATAATTTGTCTAATTTGTCTAAATATTTATGGTTTTTAACTACACGCATTTTATTTATTAGATAGTGTTTTTAAAACTTCAGAGAAATGGTAGAATGGAATTTTATAAAAATCTGCAAAATGCCACAAGAGTTAATTTTTTCTACTTTTTGTTTTCAGAATGGAATTTTATAAAAATCTGCAACACAAGAGTTAATTTTTTCTACTTTTTGTTTTATCATTTTAGGATGTCCATCTTTTTAAAACAACTCTCAATATCTGAGACACTACAGTTGCATATAAATATATATCTTTAATAATATCTACTTGAAAATTAATAATTACTTATTAAACCACTAATGAAGATATTTAACCAATATTTTTCCTCAGATCAATAAGCTGAATTTTACAGCAAACCATAAAAGCTAGGAACATAGACACATGAAGACTGACTGTTAATTATGAACAGCTAACTAAATATTTCCTATTTCAAAAGGTGGGCTACCAGCTCCGAGACAGGTATGTCATGCTTGGTACATCTGCTAATACTTCATTACACAGCAGGTCTTCCTCTACAACCTCTAACTATCTGTTTAATTAAATCAATTTCCTTTTATGACAAGGTCACTCATCTAATTGACCAAGGAAATCCAGTGGATGGGTGTTTTGTTTGGGTTTTTTGTTTGTTTTGGGTTTTTTTTAAATTCAGCAAAGCTTTTGATACTGTCTCTCACATCATTCTTCTGGACTTAATGTCTAGCATACAGCTAGACTAGTCTATAATACCATGGGTGAGCAATTGGCTGACAGGTCAGGCTCAAAGAGTTACAGCTAATGGAATGACATCAGGCTGGCGGCCAGTTACTAGTGGGATTCAGGGCTCAATTTTAGGGCCAGTGCTCTTTAATGTTTTTATAATTATCTGGACACAGGAATCAAGTGTATATTAAGTAAATTTTCTGACTATATTAAATGTGGAGGAGCTGTGGACCCCCTTGAGGTACAGAGAGATCTGGATAGACTAAAGAGCTGGGCAATCATGAACCACATGAAATTTAACAAGAGCAAGTGCCAGATCCTCCACCTGGGGTGGGGTAATCCTGGTTATACAGACAAACTGGTGAATGAGAGGCTGGAATGCAGCCCTGTAGAAAGAGATCTGAGGGTCTGGGTTGATGGCAAGTTGAATATGAGTTAACAGTGTGCCCTGGCAGCAAAAAGGGCCAACTGTGTCCTGTGTCCTCGGGTGCATCAAACACAGCATAGTCAGCCAGTTAAGAGAGGTGATCTTCCAGTACTTCTCTAGAAGTTGGAACTAGATGATCTTTAAGGTCCCTTCCAACCCTAACCATTCTATTCTAGACAGATCTCTGTACGTTTTTTCTTTTTAAAATTTAAAACGGTATTTTCTATATCAAGTGCTTTACTCAAATTTCAGAGACTTCATACTATTACATATTTGCTGGAAGCTTCTCTTTCTCTCACACATACATTTTAGACACTCAAGAGTACTTAAATATACTTCTTATGTCAGACTAACTTTAAGTAGAGACCTTAAATTACCACAAGGAAACACGTCTGTAACTGAAGTTTTAAATGCTATTTATTCTTTCATGCAACACAGAAGTATTTACCTTTCCATCAACAACAGCAACCAGAACCACAAGACCACAATCATCAACATATAATTATGTTTAATAAAAAAGATTAAAATGTCCCAAGTTAAAACTTGCATGCTGTGAAAATAATGAAAATATGGCCCTCTTTAGAAAAGGCATTTTAAGATGTATGTGGTTATAACCAAACTCACAAAATACAAAAACATGGAATCACGTGTCAGAAGACACGGATGACCAAATGCCTTATCTATCATA
This sequence comes from Antrostomus carolinensis, assembly GCF_000700745.2. Lineage (NCBI taxonomy): Eukaryota > Metazoa > Chordata > Aves > Caprimulgiformes > Caprimulgidae > Antrostomus > Antrostomus carolinensis. Next base: position 15,292 of record NW_010322644.1, read on the forward strand.
TTTTACGACAAAAGCCACTATGGTGAGACGTTTACTGTTTCATACACAAGCCATATGACACTGAAGTGTCACAAACTATTTTTCCTTCTGTTTTAGAATGAAATTCTCAAATCTGGAAAAAGCTAAAAAAAATAAAGTAATTTCCATCTTTTCAAAGAGTAAAAATCAGTAACAACAATACAGGCAGCTCCACATTACAGAAAACAGAATATTCCACATAGCTGTTAAGTAAAGCTATTAAGATTTCTTTACAGAAGTACTGTCTAAATATTAGCAGTCTTGCAACTGATTGTGAAAGACAGAATTCAGTCTAAGTAAATTCTGAAAGTACATGTTCAAAACTGAAAATACTGGCAAAACTTTATACTGTTCTGCTAGAAGTGAAAACTGCATGAACTCCTCAGCTCTTCAATAAATAATGATTTATGACATGCAGAAATGAGCTTAACTGCAGACATTAAGCCTGCTTCTCAAGTTCTTTCTTCAAATATTTATTTTCAGAATTCATTGCATTGAAAATGGGAATACAGTCAACACTGGCTAACTGAAGATGACATTCAAAAGGGACACATACTACCAAGTTCAGGCACAGGAAAGATGCTAGGAAAGCCCCTGATAATGCTCCCCACATGTTATCTCCTACAAGACAGCTGTCTTATGAAGTGACCACAGTCCTGTGCTTCCCCAATTACAGTATGCAAGCTTGATTTCTTGCAGTTTTCCTCAAGCTTTTGTAAATAATTGTCCTGCTTGAAGTGCATGTACTGAAATGTAGGTAAACTAGAAGCAAAATCAAATTTATACCGAAGTTTCAATACAGTGCCATGTTTTCAAAGAGAACAAAAATCTGTGATTCATACTACAGTTCGCCAGGTGAGCCTTCAACCAGATAGCAAGATAATTCTGGTTGGGGATAACAAGAACAGACTGCAAAGGAACTGGTAAGGTGTCCTGCCCATAAGGGACTGCCAAACAGTGAGCTTCAAGGTAGCTGATTACAAAAAAATGTTACTACACAATCTGGAGTATCAGTAAATGTCAGGAATTTCATTTATGCGTGCCCTTATTCAGTAACACTTAGTACTTCACATAATGTTGTGTAATTAACGTATCAGCATACTACAGTTTCAGAATTTTATTAAAAACAGTCTACCCAAAAGTCTTTGCAATAGGCAAGACAGTCAAATTTCTGCTTAGTGAACTTCAGAACACCTGTTTCATCAAATTGTATAAACCTGTCTGCAAGGATAGACAAACCTTTCCTTGCACAATTATAAAGCATAACAGATAGACTAAACAGACATTTCAAAGACAGTTTTAATTAATTAATAGAACAAAAAAAATATTAACAATGGAAAAAAATTATGTTAGTATTGCTCTAATTGCTCATCTCCACAGGAGATGACACCAAGATGAAGGACAACTAACTAGGGAAGTACCCATAGTCGGCTCAAGATGTTTCATGGGAAGATAAAACTGTTTGACTCACACAGGCTTATTCATCTGATTCTTAAGGATTTTGGTTATTGTCATGAGTAAATATTTGATAAATACATGATGGCTATAACTATCCTTTTCTCACTATTTGCTAAAGAAAGACAAAGTTCCTTCAGCTACAGAGTTTAATGTAACATAGTCCAAACGAACAGTTAAAACCAGAGAGCCACTAGTTGGACTAACTTGATTCAAAGAACAAGGCAGGAATACAGCCAGGGTTTGAGTTGAACATCAGGTACTAGGAAAAGGCAAGGGTTGCACCAAACACAAGTGCAAAGAAAAAGGATGGCTGTGTGAAGGTCAGACAACCAGGTACTTTAGCTACTATTCAGGGCACAGTATAAGGCAGGACCTGTTCTGCCTTATTCAGCTACAGATCAGGACTCTCAAAAAGGCTTTTCAAGTGCCACAGCTGCTGAAGCCCCAGGTACCTCCCAAATCCATATGTACCAGACTAACTGGAAACAAAGGAAAAAGAGAGTGGTCAGATTAAATATTTTACAGTGACACAGCTGCAAAAAAATCAACCACTACATAGTGGTCAGGATACCTACTCTGTAACATTTTTTAACTTGTTTGAAATAAGTGGTTAAATGCCTGACATTAGATGCACATTCCTTTTATCCTGCAAGCTATCAAGGACAGGTCTGGGAAAGAGGCAATGAACAATTATACTGATCCATGTGTTATTTTCTCAGATTTCCTTTTTTTTTATTATTTTTTATTTAACTGCTACTGTGTTTAATAATCTGAGTACATATTCCAATATGGTGGATCAAGGCTACCAGTCTAAGATTAAAAAGGAAGAGGGGAAAAAAATCATAAATTCCTTCTGGTTATCTTCTGATATCCACTGCTGTGATAAAAACCACCTGCTTTACCAAATACAGATCAGAATCTGGTAATAAGGAGTAATGCACATTAAGGCCTTTGTCATTACAGATGATATAAAGCAAGCCCTGGGCTG
>NW_010322644.1:17797-32434 GCF_000700745.2 Antrostomus carolinensis
AAGAAATAAGAGGTACTAGGAAAGTAGTACATACCTTCTCAGTCATTAATCATCACAAAACAACTGATGATATTTCAAACCTTTGAACTGACTCCCACAGCTGAAAACACATTACATTTTCAGTATCAACTAGTAACCTTCAACCAAGCTCCTTCTAATGTTGAAAAACATTATCCTAAAATCATCACCAGGTTCAGGATTTCAGTTTCAGGTTCTACCATCCTGAAAGTACACAGACTAGGAGATCTGAAGCCCTAAGGGGGTTTTTGTTGGTGTTGTTTGTTTTTGGTTTTTTGGGGTTTTTTTGTTGGTGGTGGTTTTGTTTTGGTTTTATTTTTTAACATTAGTTTAGGAAATAAGCATGCTCTTGGGGGAAGAGCAGTTGGAAAACTGCCCAGCAGAAGAGGAGTTGGGAGAGTTGGCCAACAGCTGGCTAAACATGAGCCAGCAGTGAGCCCAGGTGACCAAAAAGCCCAATAGCATCCTGGTTTGTATTAGAAACAGTGTGGCTAGCAGGAATAGGGAAGGTATCATCCCCCTGTACTTGGCACTGGTGAGGCCACACCTCAAGTACTGTACTGTGTTCAGTTTTGGACACCTCACTAGAAGGACACTGAGGTGCTGGAGCATGTCCAAAGAAGAGCAATGAAGCTGGTGAAGGGTCTGGAGCAACAGGCCTTATGAGGTGCGGCTGAGGGAACTGGGGTTGTTTAGCCTGAGAAGAGGAGGCTGAGGGGAGAACTTATCACTCTCTACAACTACCTGAAAGGAGGGTGTAGTGAGATGGGTGTTGGTCTCTTCTCCCAAGAAACAAGCAATAGGCCACGAAAAAATGATCTAAAGTTGTGCCAGGGGAGATTTAGATACAATGTTAGGAAAAATTTCTTCACCAAAAGGGTTGTCAAGCACTGGAACAGGCTGCCCACGGAAGTGGCAGAGTCACCATCCCTGGAGGTATTTAAAAGACGTGTAGATGTGGTGCTTAGGACCACGGTTTAGTGGTGGACTTGGCAGTGTTAGGTTAACGGTTGGGCTTGATGATCTTAAGGGTCTTTTCCAACCTAAACGATTCTATGATTCTATACTTTGAGACATCTTAAACAGCCTTATAGAGAGCTACAAAACAAAGAGCTTAGTCACCTCAAACTTTAAATAAATAAATAAACCCAAACCTGTCCATATACACACACTCCAATTCTACAACTAGATGAAGCCAAAACTTTCCAAAGACTCAAAGTATGCTTCTTAAAGAACAGAGAAATGTAATCCCCTAAACTCAAGTATCCCCGGTGTCAGTGCATACCTCTTGTAGGTGAGAGACTGCATGAAGTTACCACTGCAGTATTCATATAGACAAAGTGAAAAAGTTCCTATCATGGATGGGAAAGCTTGAGGGGAGGGAGAAGCAGGGGTAGTGTTTGCTAAATAAAGTTTCAACAAAACAAATACTCTCCTAAATTTTACTTCTGATCAGCTAATTATTTTTCTGACAAATTATTTAATTGAAATAGCTTTGACCAAATCAAGTAGAAAGTTCTCCAAAGTAGCCGTAACATTATGTTTTTAATACCACCACGCTGCTTTTGAGCTATTTTCGTGTTAGCTCCATGGAAACAAAGACATAATTGTTCATTCAAAAGGTTGCTAAAATTTCCATTACAAAATACGCTTATAAAAAGCCTTTACTTTGTGTTTTTATTATGAGAGACTGGTGTACATATTCAACTAACACAACCTCTATAGTAAAAAATTAATTCTGATGAAGCTTAACAAACTTAGTGCAATTAAACAGTCCCATTATGGTTCGTAACATATTTTAAGTTTCAGGGTTATTTGTTGTGTCAATCATAACACTGAGGAAACTCAAATAAAAACATATATCTGAGTAATTTACTTTATTTGTTCATAAAGTTGGTAATTAAATTATTAAGCTAGTTTTACAGAATTGGTAGAAAGCATTAATATTAATGTATTTTTTATGTAAGGTTTGTAAGAAAAAAATATTAAAGCTTTCTTGCTGCCAAAACTCCATTCAAATTTAACTGATGGCCCTCCACATCAAGAGCACCCACAAGAATTGTTTTTATTCCCCTCGAGTCTGCACTACACCCTTGCAAGAAGAAGATGATGTTCTTTTACCCCTTTACTTTGATTTATGCCCCTTTTCTCAAGTAAGAAGTTTCTGACTCAAAGGACAAGTGATTAAAAAGACTATCCATTTTTAAAAAAAGGTTTCCTCTGATTCCTGCACACAGAGGAGGGAATACCATGGCATTATTCATACAGAATTGCTCATCATAGTAATGGTTTTATCAAATGGGAAGACACACTCACAAAAAATTCTTATAGCACAATATGGTTCATAAATATCTCCAATCGAAGAAAACACAAGGCCTTGAGTTCTACTACTCTACAATAAAGACATTAAGAACAAAAGCAGGGACAGTAAGCAAAAGTTTACATCATCAGATGCACAAACCTAATAAAAATAATCAGTGCAATGAGAGCTTTATTTTCATATGAGAGATTGTTTATGACCATATTCAGGTCTCCACTTGTATGGTTGTTACATTCTAAGACTCAAAAAATCCCTATTCAAATGTCATTTTATGTTAAGCACCTGACACCAAAATTAAATACAATTATTTCACCAAGTCTCTGCTCTAGACTGAACACCTTTGACAGTGTAGTGCCAATTCAGCAATGGGAAATTTTTTTTGCATCCACTAAGTCACTTCTATGAAAAGCTTCATTTTACTCTTTTCTGGAAAGTATTTTTGCTTTTGTATTCAAATTTAAGCCAATTATAAAGTCCTTCCAAAAGAAACAAGAATTTGCCTGTGCTTATATTTGCTAAAGACCATATAAAGGCATCCAAAAATCTTGATTCAAAAATGCATAGTAAGAAGAGATGGATACTCTATTACTACCCATCTTTTTTGATAAGTTTGTTTGACTGAGCTTTATGTCCTTTCCCAGAAGATGTTCTCTCACAGACAAAAAAATAAATGATTTTTGAAGGATAGCAGACAGAAGGAAAAAATAAAAGAAAAAAAAAAGAAGTGCATTATATGAGTACATACAATGACATGAACTGACATGAGCATAAATTTTGAAAGAATTTATGCACAAATATTAGAGCACGGAGAAGAGAAAGTGCAAAAAAAGAGAAGTTGTACACATAAAAAAAGGAAAATTAGAAAACATCTTCTCCTAAGCAGCACTCAAGTTATCTTCCAAGAAACAAAACAAAAAAACCCCTCTTGATCACCCTTTTTTGTTTTGTTCTTAAGAAAAACAATTGCAACCCAGAGTTCCTCACTCGACTAAGCCCAGCAAATACAAGGGATTAATTCGATTTAATTTTGACAAATTGTTAAATGACTCAAGTATTTTTCTTCTATGTAATCTTAACAAAGATACAAAGGAGATCCTCTCTTCAGTCCCTCCTCCCCTTGTTCTTGCTTAAAAATACCTCTATCTTCTTCCTTGCTAATTTGCTGTTCTTTCTTATTCATATTAACCTCCCATTTCTCATTAGGTATGCAAGTTCTTTTTGTTCTGTGAATACAGCTAGATAATAGTATTCAAGATTTGTTTATAAAACCAACTTAATGTTTTAAGTTCTATTATGTTCTTAATGAATACTAAAATAGCTTTCTCTTTCTATTCACTTGTTGAACTGGAAAGAATTTTTCTGAAAATGTACCAGAAGAATAATCACTGAAATTACTGAACACATCTAATTTACGTAACAGTAACATATAAAAATATGCATGCAAATACAAGCAAGAAATATTTTTTATGTGGACTATCCTGTATGTCAATGCTCTGTTTTACCTGTATATTGCTTTCTTAATGCTACTTCATTAGTTATTTCCTGTTCAAAAACTTGCTTTTTATTCCCTATACATAGGGAACTTCTCAGGCTCTTACCTGAACAATGTTTACATCTACATATGTACCTCTTTCTGCCTCTTTTTCATAATAGTGGGGGAAATTTTTCAAAACACTAAGGAAGATTTAAGATAATTCCAAAATGGCCCTGTAGGGGCCATTTCAGCACATTATTTTTTTCAGGTGTTTTGTTTTATATATTTATCTTTCTGCAAATAAATTTACATTATCCTAAATCTTACTTCCGGTCTATGATTTTATTATTTTTTTTTTTCAAAATAGTGTAATTGAGGAGTCACCACAGAATAATTAGAATTTTATTGGTCCTGAATGTAAGAGATACAATGACTTAAAAGACAATACATGCCCTTCGGTCCATCACTTAAACTTATCTAGCTCTGCAATTTAGGGCTTAAAGGAAGTATTGCTGTTTTACAGGAATCTACTTTTCTTACACATTCACTACAGTTCCTCTAAGTTATCTCTGCTATGCTAATGCTCCACTATGCAAATGGTTAATTTCCTATGTGATAAGGAGTAAAAAAATGTGCACTATATACAGTAGATTTGTTACTGAGTTAAAAAAGTAATTGCAAGCCTTTTTTTTTTGTTTTATAGGCTGTTCATGCTTTTCCATTGGAAAATTTATATAAAAGTATATAGAATTCTATTTATATAGAAAGTATATAAATGAATATAAATGTATATAGAATGAGCATATAAATGTATATAGAATATATGAACATTTTTTTATATATATAACATATAAAAAACGTATATATGAATAATAATATCAGAGCTCTGCAGAGCTCTGATAGTATTTGGAACATATAAAAAGGATTGTTAACTTGAATAATAATGTGAATTTTGAGCAGATTTTTCCCTTTAAAAAGTAAATAGATATGCAAAAATTAAGAATGTTTCAAGATTCATTTCTATTTCCTAATGGTTAAGGAAAACTTAATTTAGAAAACTGGACTGATTTTTCCCAATACAACTTATATTTAAATATAATATTGTTGATAAATTGATCATGTTAAAGTCTGAGTATTTTAATAAACATTTAATTAGTAAGCTTAAAATACATAGTGTTTCCAAAGAATTTCTGATTAACACACTTCTCATCCACGCAAGAGTCCAGTACAGCAGGATTTTCACAGCTCTTAGCTTTGCACGCCAGCATACTTGGCTTTTAAATTCGGAACCTAAACTGTCACAAAACTGACAACAGACAAAATAGGCACAGAAAAACAAAATACAAGTATAATAAACTATGTTATACACTCAAAACAGAGACACTGCCAGTCCCAGGGATGCTACTACATTAATGAACACCACTTCTGCTATACTTGCTATTCTGATGCTTTATTCTGCAATAATGTCTGGTTTGGGGGGTTTTTGTTTTGTTAAAGTACTCCTACAAGCAGGAACATAAATAATTTTACCACCATTGCAATGGTAGAATCAGTACTAAAGAATTGTGCATTTTGAAACAAAAATATAGAGGTCACATTCAAAAATACAGAAGGAAAAAAAACCCTGTCAACAAAAATTCAAAAGTAAACAAAGCAATCCTCCTGTTAAGACTGAAACCAAAATCCCCACTTCTTAATCAGTTATTCTTACCTGGCATCAGCCCCACAGTTATGCCCTTCAGAATGACACAAGCTGCAATGGCTGGAGAAGTAGCCTAACCTGGAGAAGGGGTGTCTTACTTCAGTCAAAAGCATCCTCTAGGTATTTAATCCTTTCCAGAATTAAAGAATTATGGAGGCAGCGAACAGTGTTTGATGGAGTGCCGTTGGCACTGGTGCTTGCATGGGCTTTAGGCACAGAAGCAAAGTTGTGCAGAGGATGCTGGAGGGAAGCAGCTAAGACATCAAGAGCAGAAGACTATCAGTGCCATACCTGATTTCCCATGATGCAAGTACAGAGCTTTTCTGAAAGCCAGCAAAATGAAAATATATGTAAAGTTGGGTTCAAGCTGACAGACAGAATTCTCCAACTTCTGACAGACCCTCCAAGTTAAAGCAAAATATTTATCCGGTGAGTTGCTGGAGCCATGCTTTGAAACTTCAATGAATTCACACTTAGTGTTTGTACAAGTACGGGCCTCGGGCTTCTCCATTTATTCCTGTGCCTCCTCCTCTTATCTCATCCTTAGGGTCCAAAATAAATGACCCAGAAATCCTACAGACAAATGCTGTACATACAGGGTGTAGCTGGGAGGGTTTTGGTATCAGGAGGCTACAGGAGGCCTTGTGTGGGAACGGCTTTGAACTGCCCAGGTTTGGTCACAGCCCTTTCCAGTTGGTTCCGAAACCGCAGTGAGCAACCTGTCAGACCCCAAAACAGCAACCCCCCTGAGTAGCACCCTGATCCTCTGCTCAGGTGTCTGTAAACCTGAAGCTGCAGCCACAGGGGCATGTGACACCAACACGCTCTTGGGTTGAGGCACAGCTCACTACAGCAGGTGTGCACCCCCAAGGGACAGCAGCCATGGGTGACCCACACCACAGCAGTGACACCCCAAAGGACAGCCACTGAGGAAAAGTATGTCAGAGGAAACCCTGAAGCAGCCCTGTGTGGCAGGGGAAAACTATTAATAAGCAAAGAGTTGCAGAGGAAATTAGCGAGCAGAGTGCAGCAAAGGAGATCACTAAGAAACAGAGAATCAGGGAACCAGAGAATCAGAATCAGAAAATCATTTACTGAAGGCTGCCCAGGATCCCATGCACTCAGGTTTCAGTATCTTCAAGGATAGGGATTCCACAGCCTCTGTGGGCAACCTGTGCCAGTGCTTGATTACCTGATTCCATACAGATTCTGAACAGTCTCTTCTCCATCTTTTCCCAGTTGCATAGCTTGAATTTGTAGTAGTTTCCAAATAGTTTTTACTAAATCATGCACATTACTTGCTGAGGGAGTGAGGTTGAGAGCTCCATGAAGTACATAATGGAGCTCAGCATGCTTCTCCACAACAAGTGCCACCGGTCCCACAGAGTAGGCTATTCACAAGGCAACATTCTCACTGCAGCACTTCTCCTAAAGCAAGTTCAGAGCAGAAGTCTGGTCAGATGCCTGTCTGATCTCCTCCACAGAAACATTTTCTTCCCGTACCACAGCAACCAGATGACCCACTCCTGCAACTGAATAACTGCATTAGGAAATTCAAATCGCTTCTTGATGTCAGACAACATTTTGGCTCTGTCATATGACACTAACTCTCCCTCTGTGAGACTGTAAATGGTTAGTTGTAGTTAGGGGCTGCAACACTTGACAAAAAAACCTTCTCTCTAAATTGGAATGCACAGGCACCCACAAGCACACAGGAACCTCACCTTGCCTCGTGACCCACCTGGCTCCAGCGGTGCCTCCCACCCGCTCCCCAGGTAAGAAGTGTCGAATGGAAACTGTAATGAAAATGATCCTGATTGTGCTGCTCGTGGCCTGTTGGAGGGGCTGGGACAAACCCAGTGCAATGCATAGTGACAGGACGGGAAGCTGGGGCTGGGGGCACAACAGGTGGTCAGTTTGCCTCCAGCCTGGGGCAGGTGGAAAAAAAGTGTTAATGTAAGTGCTTGATTATTTAGTTCTCCTCAAAACTCAAATCAGTGATCAAAGTTTGTGTTAACTGGCAATAAAAAACAGTAAAAATTCCCCAAGTCAAGGCTGTTTTGCCCATGACACCTTATTAGTCAAGCAGAGCACTGCAATTTGCTCAGGTTTCTGTAAGGAAACACTAGATCAGAATGTGCAAAATGCAAGGGCACCCAAAGCATCTGACTTCGTAACTATAAGGAAAACTACATTAGAAATTGAGATTATATCCTTTTTAAAACCTCACAGTCCATAACCCATTCTCATACTATCTGTAAATCCGTACTCAGTAACAGAGTTGAAGGTGTGGTTGCTTAATGGGAGAATGACAGGACGTAATCCCTCTATGCAAGCTGGTTCACCTGACTTCAAATAATCTTCTGCATTAGAGATACAACACTGAGAAGAAAGGAAATCAAATAATACTTCAGACTGAAAACACTAGCTGAAGCTAATATACCAAATAAGGAAAAAAAGGTAGAAAAACTACTATTTGCAGAGATGTGTCCAGACAACTGTTTACTTTTTGTCTTCATTATCTCATAAAGAATTCCATAACCCTACCTAAAACTCTCTTTTCTGTTATCATCACATAGTCATTCTATCTTACTTAGAGAAATGTTGTCTCAAAGTAAATTTGTGCATTGAAAGACATTTTAGATTGCTGATGGAGGAGATAGTTGGCAGTGACTTAACTATTGAACCTAGTTTCTTGGTTTTATTTAAGCAATTCATTATTTAGTTTTCAGAGATAAAAAGCAGTCTGTGCCATTATAGTAATGAGTGCCTTATTTGTGAGGTGGAATATTTGCTAGAAATTTGTAAACTACAGTATAGTCAAGTTTTATGCATTCCATATAAAACTGCAAAGCACATATAAATATTACATATACAGATCCTAGTTACTAAGTGACTTCAGGTGAAGGGCATAAAGATTTTTTGGTTTAGCTTTTCCTCTATTTTCACCATAATTGACTTAAAAATTCTCATGGTAAAGCATATAAAGTATAATATTCCTGTTCTCAGTTTAGGTTTTATCATGGCAAATCTCCAGTCTGCACTTGTAATTACTTCCAGCATTTCCACCTGTTTCCACTGTCAGTTGCCCTTACATTACGCTTATTAAGCATTAACAAAAGAGCCTCTACTATCCCACAGGCCTCTGTGTCTCACTGCTCTGTGCCTGTTCCAAACAACCTTACTGTAATGTATCCAGAGATAAATATAGTGCCTTTTGCCCAGGCCCAGCTGGTTTCCTTTTACTCCCTTCTTTGTCCACACACAATGCTGAAAGAATGAAAATTTTTATGCAAAAACTTTATACAGATTTTCATAAGTAACAAAACTATTTAGATAGAAACTGCCATGCATTACTAAACATACAAATATTTCCTTTGTAATAATTTTTAAAAGATCTAGAAAGTGAAACACTTCAAGGATGAAAGAATTTTTAATGTCAAACCATCAATCATTTTGATTCTGCAATGAAAATATATTACTGTAGCTTTGTATTAGAAATGTTATTTAATAAATGTTTGCATTAAATAGATTTTGGAGTCAACTATAAATGTTTCATTTAACTTCAGTACATTTTCAATACTGAAAAAGTAATATTATCGTTTTTGAGATTCCAAATATATTGGAAAAAGTTTTTCTTAGCCTACACTGTCAGCAAGGAACAACTTCAAATGAGGAATCAAGCATTTATTCAAAGAAATTATTTAAAGAAAGAGAAAAAGATTCCCTCAAGGAAGAACACATTTCTTCATAAGGTACTTGAGATTTTTTCCTTTTCAATAAAAACTATTCATCTGGCAAACACACACATGAAAAGTTTTTGAACCTATATTCTTATAGTAGCACCTTAAGAAGTCCCTGCATCAATAAAATGATTGCTATTCCACACAAACCGTGGAATAGGAGTGTAACATTCACTAGTCATGACTGATTAGTCTGAGTCTTTTGACAAGTCTACACAGCAGCTGATTAACAGTTGTCCTGCCAAATACAAGAGCTTTGAGAAAAAAAAAACATATGGAGATTACATTTCATTTTTAATATCACAAAAAAATTTAATAATTGGAAAAGCCAAACTAAGTACTGTACTTTACCGGCAAACTCTACAGGCAACTCAACGAGTGGGCAACACCACCCAACCAAAGCAGGGCAATGGTGAACAGTCCAGACACTGGTAGTTAACCCATTTAGTTTTCATATTCTACCATGCCTGAGCAGCTCCCTTCTCATATTTCTGGCATTCTGGGCAGTGGCAAAGCAATTTAGGCCTAAAGTTCTTTGGCTAGATTTAGTGACAAGTAAAAAAAGCATAATCCTTGCCTTCCCCCTATATTTTCTTCTCTTTACACTGCCTTCCTTTCCCTTTAGCAATACAAGTAAAAGTTCAGTAACATGCAGCTATACCTAATGGAACAAGTGAAAACAAAAAAAATAAGATTTGAAAGTTGTGGAAGCAATGAGGTTTACACCATTCTTTAGGGTAAGTAAGTGTGAAACCCCATGGTATTCTGATGCAATTCCCTTAAGATGTCTGATCTCAGTTAACATTAAAAAAAAAAAAAAAAAACAACAAACCAGAACCAAAAAACACGCAGAGCATCTGCCACATTTTAAAAAAGACCTAAAAACCAAAACAGTAATTTTATCTCACATCTTTATAAATAAAATACATTCATAATCTGTAAGACTGTGTTCCAGAAACAAATTATCTTTAAAATTAGTAGTAAAGCAATTCACAGAAATTTTACAGTTCTAGTTTATAGATTTTACAAGACAGGTAAATTAAGCTGTAACACCTAGAAATTCATGGGAGAGTAAAAGTAAATAACTTAAAAAACCCTACTGCATTGCAAGCACTTACACTCATTGTAAGACAGTAAAATAGCAAGAGCTACAGTCTCAGATTCCCTTAGCAACAAGAAGGAATTATAACTGAAAATGAAGTACAGAGAAAGGCAAACTTGAAAATGAGAAGCAGCAATACCAGAGCAACAGGCCAAGGCTAACCACAAATTACAAAGTAAATATCAAACAACTGCCATTGCTGAAAGCACTATGAAAAGAAGCTCTCCAACTACCCCCTACCAAAACGCTGAAGAGCACCAGTCTTTTCAGTCTACTGCCCAACACATGTATTGGGGCCACAAGCCAGCACATCTTTGTCTACAGGAGTCTGAGATTACTGTGGTCAAAAATAAGACAAAAAAATGAAAAGAAAAAAAAAAAAGAGCATGTTATTAAAATTCCCACTAGACTACCCTTTTAGATAGGTACTGGTAAAAATATGTAAGTTTCTGTATTATTTCCTATAATGATTATGACAAGCCTTCAGCTGGAAGCTAAGAGTTTTAACACAAAACCTCCGTGTAAACAAAATATATGCTGAAGGATTTTTTGCTTGCTTGTTTGGGGTTTTTTTGGTTGTTTTTTTGTTTGTTTGTTTTTTAAAGTTGCATGAGCACACAGAATTATTAATCCTAAAATATAGTTTAGGCTAAAGGACAGATCACAAGTTGCCCTATGAGATGTTCTAGAAATCAGCAGTGTACTTTGAGAAGAAGTCAGTACTACTTATACAAGACTAGGAAGAAAATAACACAGTATTCTAAAAAAATCAGAAGGGGCCAATGAATAAAAGTCCAGTTGCATTAATGGCAGCATACCAGTCAGACAGTGGGCAAGTAAGGAGATTCATCATCAACTGATCTGTTATTAAACTGAGGAGTTTACATTCAAAGAGAAAAATCAACCTAAACTCACTGAATGGACAGAAAATGGTGGGAAATATGGTTGGAATACATTTGAAATATACAGTAAAGTTTGAAGAATGTACTTTAACACATCAGAAATCAGGTTACAATGGTGTCTTGCCACTCTGGTCAAGAGAGAAAATAGAAAGAAAAAGACAGTTAATGAAAATAATTTTAACAATGATAGAGAGCAAAAGAGAAAAAGAATTTAAAAGAGAAAAAAGGAAAGAAATAAGTGAGCATAAATTGTCAAACAAGATAGCAGAACAAAGTACAGGGAGACAAATTTTACCATCTTAACTATGACAAATATGTACCAAAAGTAAAAAAAAAAAAAGTTATGTCCAGTAGAAGTAAAAAGGAGATCTATGATTCATGATAAATATAAAAGAAGCAACTTGGAAGGGATAAACACAAAACACTGCACAGAATTTAGGCACACCAAAAAAAGAAGTTGTTTTAAAATACGGTTCTTAAGCAAAGTCAACTGGAGACCTCTAATTTACTGTCTCAGAAACCTGGATGGGCACAGCTTCCAGAACAGATGTAATACTAGAAAGAACTCTGAGGTCTTGTAGGAATGCCAGGTAGAACTTCAGTACAGTTTAAACATGCTCTTAATTTAAATATCTATGTCAGCCATGTAAGCACTCATTCTTGACAGTAAAAATCTAGGCAATTCAGTCAGTGAAATCCAGAGAACTATTCCGATAATCACATATATGTCTGTATTTTATGGTGGTACACATAGGTGTCCAAATGACGGCAGTGACAGCAGAGACACAGACAGCTGGTCTTCACTGAAATCTTGCAACTTTTCACTGCCACAAGGATATCACTTAGGGAGTTTAGTGAGAATGTAAATTGTTCTTTATCAAATCATCTGTTCAGGGTTTGTTGACAAGGCTGGGTTTGTGGGTGGTTTTGGGGGGTGTCTGGGTTGTTTTGATTTTTTTTTTTTTAAAGCAATATCATCCCAGACTAATTCTACTACAAAGTGAAAAGCTTTAAAATAAAACAGTACCTCAATGACTTCTTTAAAATAGATTATCAGGCAAGGCAATCTAATACAAATTTTACTTTTGAGCTTCTAGAAGTAACATGTTTACAAGTTACCCCCATTTTTCTAGTTTATTCAAAGGCATATCATAAAATCACAAATCAGTTAAGGTTGGAAGTTGGAAGTCACCTCAGCCAGTGACCCTGCTAAAGCAAGGCCGTCTAGAACCAGTTGCCCAGAACCATGTCCAGACAGCTTCTGAATACCCCTAATGTGAGAGACTCCACCGCTTCGCTGGGTAACCTGTACCGTGGCTCATTCACCCTCAGAATAAAAAAAGTGTTTACTTATGTTCAGAAGGAAGCTCCTGTTTCAGTTTGTGCCCACTGCCTCTGGTCCTGTCACTGGACACCAATGAATAGAGTTTGCCTTTGTCTTCTTTACACTCTCCAGTCAGGTATTTATATAGATTAATAAGATCCTGCATCAGCCTTGTATCTTGCTCAAATGCACTGTTTGCTGACATAGTACAGATTCTAATTTTCTCATGCAAAATGATTCTGAGGAAATTCTTGTCATATGTTGGAGCAAATGTGCCCTAAACAATACATTTTCCAAAACAATCTTAAAAATTAAGAAGGTTGGCAATTACATTGTTCACTATTTTGGAGCAGCACAGAACTCCACTGTTTTTCTGCCCTTGTTTTTCTATGTTGCAATACAAAGGAAGATCAGTACTGCAACTATAATCTTTTATTGCCACACGTAAATAAAAACAGTGCCAATACATTTTACCTAATACTGAATATCGCCTCTCCTTCCAAACATGTACAAACATGCCTGCAGTCATCTTCTCTATCCAGCCATTTAGCCAGTTTTCAGGACTTCAAAACAATCTTCTGAGATCATCTTGAGTTCCAAGGTAACTGCTCTTCCAGATGTTGCACCCAATTACTTTAAAAGTTTGTGTTTTTTCTCTCCAGATATTGCACCAAATTACTTTAAAAGTTTCTATTTTTCTCTCCAGCTTATTCCTTAACTCAGCCCAAGGGGTAAGTACATTTCTATGTAATTCAGTAAGAGCAATCTTTACATGAAGTTCCTCTAAGAACAGGCATATACAATGAAAACTTTATATAAAACTGCTCAGGATGAGAAGTAAAGGAGGACATGATGAAGTCTTTATTATAAAGACAGCCTCATGATCAACTTAGGACAGTTCAAGAATGCACTGCCACTGAAACAAGAAGTCTTATCAGCTTCTTCTCTCTAGCTATAAATTCCTATACACTCTCATGTTGGATGAGTTTTCTAGATGCATCTGTTTCATCACATGACAGCAAAACTACTCATGTGGACTGCAACAACAAGGTCAGAAACATCTTTGAACAGCAGGAAAGGATCAGATTGATCTTAGCTTTCGTCATTTGTCAACATACACACCAAAAAATTGCCAAGAAAATTGTCCTCCAATATTAACTTTTAGTTTTATTTGGGTTTGGTTTTCATTACATTAGTGTAAGCCCTAAGTGCTTATATTTATGCTATAAAAATTGCTGAGAGCTCTGCTCTTACCAGATTTGGCCTATTTCTCAGTTTAGGTCAAGTTAATGGAGTTCTACTTTCCTCTGCAATGACTTCTCCAGTGCTCATTCATACAACTTAGTTATGTTATGACAGAAGTCAGCAGATGGCACTATTACACATTTTTTAATACTATGCTTTTTACTGGTAAGTCTTTATTTAACAGAAACCTTTTCTGATTTGCTGTGTGTGCATGTGCAAGTGTGCACACAAAAGAGAAGATCAATTTCAGAAGAACAACTGCACTGATGCTCAGGCTGCAGTTTATGAAAACATCTGCCTATAGAACATTGTCCTGGTTTTGCACGGATAGTTAATTTTCTTCTTAGTAGCTAGAATAGCTGTGTTTTAGTTTCAGTGTAAGACTTGTTATGAGAGGAATGTTGATAAAAGTACTAATGTTATTAGTTTCTGCTGGAGCCCAAGGCCACCATGTTTGGCTGGTTCACAGCTGCATTAGGACTGGGAGGGCAAAGTGTAGTGAATAGCAAAACCCCAAACTGGCATTTGGACGTGCCAGTGACATATTCCACATCATATCACGTCATGTTTAGTATATTATCCGGGGCTGACCAGAAAGAGGGGGTTCTCTTGAGAATCGCTCGGGCTTGCTTTTCTGGGATTGTGATTTCAGTTTCGGGGTTCCTTTTTGCTCCTTCAGTCTCGTTATCGGCGGGTGGTGAGCAATTGTACTGTGCATCACTCATAAATATAATTGTTATTATTACTCTTATTTTTATTTTTTTATTTTATTTTTCACTGTAATTATTAAATTGTTCTTATTTCAAC